>NC_091326.1:8286268-8586268 GCF_038502225.1 Cherax quadricarinatus | reverse complement strand
TGTTTGACGTATATATACTCATAAATTCTAGCAGCTTCAAATCAAGCAGGAGAAAGCTGGAAGGCCCACATGTGAGAGAATGGGTCTCTATGGTCAGTGTGCACCATATAAAAAAAAATCCTGCAGCACGCAGTGCATGAGAAAAAAAAACTCCGATCGTTTTTTTTTAATTAAAATGCCGACTTTGTGGTCTATTTTCGTATAGTATTCACGGTTGTATTCTCGTTTTCTTGGTCTCGTTTGATAGAATGGAAAACATATTATAGAAATAGTGGTAATTTTGATTGGTTTTACTATGAAAAGAACCTGGAAATGGAGCTCAAAGTAGGGGAAATGTTTGATTTTTGCCGATGTTCAAAAGAAAACAAATGATGTCATTGTCCAATAAATGTCCAACTAGCCATTCTAATATGCAGTCATGAATGGGTTGACAATATGCAATTATTACAATATTGCAGAAGTCTGCATAAGAGTAAATCTTCTATTTTTTGTTTGAATAAAAATTCAAAATAGAAAGCAAGAGTAATATCAGAGGGGCCTGGAGACGTGACTGATGAACAAAGAAAATGTTATTTTAGAGCCAGGAATGTCTGCATTGTTCATTCTGGACCCTATTTTGAAACTGTCATATTTTTTAATTTTCGTGAAATTGGCCAAATTGCAAATTTCTGACTATGTTATTGGGTAGTTGAAATGGGTAAATGCGCAGTTTCTTGTACTCAATCGATAGAAAAGATGGAGTTCTAAAGAAATAGCTATGAGTTTGGTTGACTGGAACAATGGAATTAGCCGAAAATAGGGCTCAAAGTGGGCGAAATCGCCAATTTGTAAATATTGCCGAGGTCGCTAACTTCGCGAGAGCATAATTCCACGAGTTTTCTATCAAATTTCGTACCTTTGGCATCATTACCATCGGGAAAAGATTCACTATCAGGATTAGGGGTTGCGACAGTCAAGGGGTTAACACATCAGCTATTTCCCACCAAGGCAGGGTGGCCCAAAAGAAAAGAAAAACCTTCAGCATTCACTCCATCACTGTCTTGCCAGAGGCACGCTTACACTACAGTTATAAAACTGCAACATTAACACCCCTCCTTCAGAGTGCAGGCACTGCTTGCTGGTTTTCCTGAATCCCTTCATAAATGTTACTTTGCTTACACTCCAACAGCACGTCTATTTGTTCCTATCTAACATGCTCATGAACGCTTGCTGGAAGTCCAAGCCCCTCACCTACAAAACCTCCTTTATCCCTTCCCTCCAACCTTTCCTAGGCCAACCCCTACCCCACTTTCCCTCCACTACAGAGTTATACAACCCCTCCTCAGTCCTCTGGATAATAGTTTTGGTAATCCTGCACCTCCTCCTAATCTCAAAACTATGGATTCTCTGCATTACATTCACACCACACACTGCCCTATGATATGACATCTCCATTGCCTCCAGTCTTCTCCTTGTTGCAACATTCACAACTCATGCTGTACACCCATGCAAGAGTGTTGGTATAAATATACTCTCATACACTTCCATTTTTGCTTTCACTGATAAAGTTCTCTGTCTCCACAGGCTCCTCAGTGCACCACTCACCTTTTTCCCCTTGTCAGTTCTGTGATTCACCTCATCTTTCATAGACCCATCTGCTGACATGTCCACTCCTAAATATCTGAATACATTCACCTCCTCCATACTCTCTTCCTCCAATCTGATACTCAATCTTCTGTTACCTAATTTTTTTGTTATCGTCACCTTATTCTTTCCTATATTCACTTTTAAATTCCTTCTTTTACATACCCTACCAAACTCAACAACCAACCTCTGTAACATCTCTTCAGAATCTCCCAAAAGCACAGTGTCATCAGCAAAGAGCAACTGTGACAACTCCCACTTTGGGTTAGATTCTTCATCTTTTAACCCCACACCTCTTGCAACTCCATCTATAAATATATTGAACAACAATGGTGACATAACACATCCCTGTCTAAGGCCTACTTTTACTAGGAAATAGTCTCCCTCTCGCCTACGTACTCTAACCTGAGCCTCACCATCCTCGTAAATCCTCCAAAAACAGAAAATAACTTTTTAAAATATGTACATAAATAAAAAAGAAATGAACTATTCTTGCCTAAAACTGTTGCTTGATGCTATGCAGGTATTTGGAGAGGGTTAATGTGCAGAACTACAAATACTGTGCAGAACCACATGCTTGTACAATACCTGTACAAACATGTGGCCCTGCACAATACCTGTACAGACATGTGGTTCTGCACAATACCTGTACAAACATGTGGTTCTGCACAATGCCTGTACAAACATGAGGTTCCAGACAGTACCTATACAAACATACAGCCTTACACAATACCTGTAAAAACATGCAGCCCTGCACAATACCTGTACAAACATGTGACCCTACACAATACCAGTACAAACATGTGGCCCTGCACAATACCAGTATAAACATGTGGTTCTGCACAATACCTATACAAACATGTGGCCCTGCACAATACCAGTATAAACATGTGGTTCTGCACAATACCTATACAAACATGTGGCCCTGCATAATACCTGCATAAACATATGGCAAGCAGTACCTGTTGCCATTACCTACCACCACCAACACCTAAGGCCTGGAAAAAGTCATATGATTAAGTTTAGTGTAAGATAAGATTTGCTCAGACTTAACCCAAAGGGTTATCCACCCATGATAACCCAAGAAAGTCAATGCATCATCGAGCTCTGTCTTATTTCCAATGGGGTCCTTTAATCTTATCCCCATGGATGCAACCCACACCAGTCAAGTAACACCCAGGTCCCTACTACTTCTAGGTGAACAAGAACAGAAGGTGTACGAAAACACGCCTAGTGTTTCCGCTCATGCTGGGGACTGAGCAACGGACACTTGGCATGTGAGGAATGTGTGCTGCCAACCAAACCAAAGGACACCGAGCATTCCTTCCACAGAAAGTGGCCAGGGCTCAATATGGCCCTACTGTGGTGGCCCTCAAAACTGCTGACACCAACACCACCACCATGAGCTGGGCCAGTCACAATCAAGACTTCTCACACAACTTTTTCAATCACCAACATTTTCAACAACTGTACCAGTATAGGTAGGGTATGTAATGTAGCCTCTTCTCTTCCTTGCTGAAGGTGCTAAGAAATCTTTACTTGTTTTTTACCTTTTAATGGACATTTTACATTATTTTTTTTAACAAGTCGGCCATCTCCCACCAAGGCAGGGTGACCCAAAAATAAAATACTTTCATCATCATTCAACTCTTTCACCTCACTTACACATAATCACTGTTTTTGCAAAGGTGCTCAGAACACAACAGCTTAGAAGCATATATGTATAAAGATACACAACATATCCCTCCAAACCGTCAATATCCCGAACCCCTCCTTTAGAGTGCAGGCACTGTACTTCCCATTTCCAGGACTCAAGTCCAGCTATATAAAAATAACCGGTTTCCCTGAATCCCTTAACTAAATATTACCCTGCTCACACTCCAACAGCTCATCAGGTCCCAAATGCCATTCGTCTCCATTCACTCCTATCGAACATGCTCACGCACGCCTGCTGGAAGTCCAAGCCCCTCGCCCACAAAATCTCCCTTACCCCTTCCTTCCAACCTTTTCAAGGACGACCCCTACCCCGCTTTCTTTCCCCTACAGATTTAAATGCTCTCCATGTCATTCTACTTTGATCCATTCTCTCTAAATGACCAAACCACCTCATACATTTTACATGTAGTTATAAATTCCTCGACCTAACTCAGGCATTTTCAACCTTTCCTTACATTTTTATAGCTGAGAAAGCCTTCTACCTGATACCTGCCAAATTCACTCCCTCCTAGCCTCTTAGGCCCTATCATACCTGCTCTTCAATGTATGGGGTCTGCTTCCACAACTTCACTGAGATCATTGCACTCCTCAACCATTGTGAAAATGTAGAAATACAGTAGACCGTCATTTAGCACGAGTTTATTTGGCACGATTTGGGTATTGCACGACTGAAGAATTGCCGCACAATTTTATGTAACACGTCGTATAACTAATTTAACAAAGTTCACTTTGTGGGAAGGAAAAAAAATCTCTTTTGCTCAAGCGGCAGCCTTGTTGTGGAGCAGCCGGGGGAGCCCTCCCGCCATCCTCTACCACTCCCCGAAACCACCCCACCATTCGTAACTCATACGTGTCCAGTCCAGTCTTTCTCTGCTATAAGGCAGCTGTGTTTGTGAATTGCGTTATATTTTAATTACTATCTCTTGTATCTGCCAAGCAATTATGACGCCCAGTAGCCATACCAGTGTTGCTGAAAGTGGCACTAAGAGGTATAAGCACTTAAGTCTTAGAATTAACAAAGAAACAAAGATATTAGACAAGAGATAACCTGTAGTCCTAATGAAGTGTTAATTTGTACACAGAAAAAGAAGTAAACATGAGTGTGTGACTGACTTACTGAATGCCTGAACTGACTGAACTGACTGACTGACTGAACTGATTGACTGACTTGATTGACTTGACTGAATGATTGAATGACTTAAAATTAGACACTCCAGTACAATCATCAACTTCAGTACCAGAACCTCTACCATCCACCTCAGCCCAGTAGGACCACAACGTAACTCTCCACTCTCTTCACAATCATCCACAAACACCAGCACCCACAATTTAAGGTAAGAAATACTATTATTTCTGTTACATTTGTAGTCTTAAGCAGTAAAAACAACATAATACATCACAATAATGAACTAAAACGACATATTCACTTTTATTTTTCTAAGATGTGGAGGCCTAAAAAAAAGTGGTTTGGCTTTTTGGGGGCTCCCAGGAACATAACCCTATTTTTCCCATAAGTTCTTCAGTTAATCTAACACAATTTTTTACCTAACACGGCATTTTCTGGAATGTAACTACCATGCTAAATGACGGTCTACTGTACTTCTTGACTCCCATGTGACTCATATACGTCTAATTTTCAGCTATGTTTCCTTCTTTGAGTCACCCGACTCAGTCAGGTGAGGGCTGTTGAGATTTAAAAAAAAAAAAAAAAAAAAAAAAAAAAAAAAAAAAAAAAAAAAAAAAAACATTACAGCTAGACTTAAATCCTGAATGTGTTAAGTGACTGCATGCTAAAAGAAGGGTGGGGATGCTGCAGTTCAGAGGGTCTTTTGAAATGTGATTTCTGAGTGCTTCTGGTAAGAAAGCACTCAAAAGAATGATGGTGAGTATGGTTATAAATATATGTACTCTTTTTTACCTGCTCAGCTATACGAGTTACACTGCGATGAGCCTCTGAATCTTGTGTCACTTGAGACTGTAGTCTGTTTAGGGCAGCAGCAAGTTCATCTTTTGACCGCTGGGTGGATGCATGCGCTTCCTGCTCCATGGAAAGTTGCTTGTCTAGCTCTGCTTTCTGAAAAGGTAATTTTGAGATACATTTGCTCATTTGTAATTTGAAATTTTATTAAAAGAATGAATATATGATAGATCTCTAATTAAATTTTCATCAGGAAGCTCTAAACCCATAAAGGTTATATAGCACCTGGGGAATGGGAGGTATTCAGGTTCAATCCAAGAAAGGGAAGGAAGAGTTCAAGTACTTGAAACCCAAGAGTCCCTCATTAGCATGAAGGCACCTTCCCAGAAGAGAGTGTAACACAGAACATCAAGCATGTAAGTAGATTCAGTAAAAGTGAACATGGAACACATATGTATGAATGAGAGATAGTGTACACCTTAACCCCTAAACGGTCCAAACGTATATATACGTTCTTTCCCCCAGTGCCCCGAATATGTATTTTGAAAAATAAAAAAATAGTTTTTTTTTCATAGAAATAGAGAAAATTTTTCTGTGTTATAGGATTAAAATAAAAAAATTATGGTCAGTACTTACTGAGATAAGAGGCTGCAAAGTTGGCATTAATGCTCACCTGACGGCAATATCAAGTCCTGCCGCTTGAGGAAGTGTTGCCAATATACCATTTTTCTCATTTCTATATTATTTTATGTAATTTTTATGTTATGATAATTACAATTTATTGTAGTTCCTGGCATTTCATAATCAATCTTTGTTCTGACACTAACTAATTATTAGGTACTAAAATTGTACTCAAATTGTCACAAACACATTGACAGGAGGACATTTACACCTGCCCTGGTCATTTACTATTGTCTAGGGGGGGGGGAGGAGGAGGAGGAGGAAAAGGAGGAGGAGGAGGAAAAGGAAAAGGAGGAGGAGGAGGAAAAGGAAAAGGAGGAGGAGGAAAAGGAAAAGGAGGAGGAGGAGGAGGAACAGGAGGAGGAGGAGGAAAAGGAGGAGGAGGAGGAGGAAAAGGAGGAGGAGGAGGAAAAGAAGGAGGAGGAAAAGAAGGAGGAGGAAAAGAAGGAGGAGGAAAAGAAGGAGGAGGAAAAGGAGGAGGAGGAAAAGGAGGAGGAGGAGGAGGAGGAGGAGGAGGAGGAAGAATGAAGAAGTTCCCTTGAAGTAATGTGACAAGCATCCGGGAGGGCAATGATAAGACGAGATATGGGATGACATATGACGGGCACAAGCAAGGGTGCAGAGATAAAACGAGATAAGCTATGACATTTAATGGGCGCCAGCAAGGGTGCAGAGATAAGGGATGACATTTGATGAGCTCGTATCTCTGTCTCTGATTATCTCTCTGTCTGCTTGTCTCTTTCCATCTCTCTGCTTGTCTCTCTCTCTATCTGTCTCAGAGAGAGCCACTGTGAACCAACAGGTATTCTTATGCACTATATCTACAACCACAGTACAGCACTTTGGATTTTTTTAGGTTATTCTAGATAATTTACACTATGTATAATTGTATCTGTGTGTACCTGTGAGACAGATAAAGAGAGACAGATAGACAGAGGCAGACAGAGATAGACAGACCCTAAACTTGGGGTTAACATCACTTTCCTCTTAAAAGGGGAGTGTTAATATGACACTGCATCAGTGAATCCTTGGTGTTTGCCGCACTGTTTGCTTGAGCTGGCACTCAATTTAACTGGCGCTCCCACAAAGTACTAAGTGGTCCCAGATCTTTTTTTAACATGGTACACATCAATCTATACTGACCAGGCGTCTCAGGCCAATCGTGCCAAATTTGGAGGCAGGAAAATTAAAACGTATATACAGGTCCTCCATCACAAATCCGGCATCACTGGGACCTGTAGTGTGCCGGATTACAGAGTGGTTAGGTTAGAATACACTTAATAAAATTAACTAACTTGACTGTCACAAAGTTCATTGAACATCGGCAAAAATCAAACATTTCCGCTATTTTGAGCCCAATTTCAAGGTACTTTTCGTCATGAAAGCAATCAAAATCATGTCTATTTCTGTAATATATCTTCCATTCTACCAAATGAGACCAAAAACACGAGAATACAATCATAAAAACCATGCAAAAATATACCGCAAAGAAGCGGCTAATGGCTGAGAAGTGAACTCCCTTATTTATCGTTCGTCTTTTTTATTTTTGTTGTACGTTAAGAAGCATCTTTCCATCATACATTGCCCAAGTTTCAACAAGACAGCCAAACAAACAATTGAGGAAAAAAAAAATATTTACCAAAAATCATATATGGCAAGCCCCAGCCTGGTACTGGAAATCAGTCACTTTGTCTGACTTTTTTTGGGTTATCCTAGGTTTTCTATACATACACTGCTATGTATGATAATCTATGTAACTGTATTTATGTATACCTAATAAACTTACTTATTTACTTACTTCTAGTCTGTCGACTGAGTACAAGAAACCGCCCATTCACTTATTTCAACTACCCAATATAGTGGCCAGAAATTGGTAATTTGGCCAATTTCACACAAATTTCAACAGATGCCAATTTCAAAATAGGGTCCAGAATAAACAATGCAGACATTCCTGGCACTAAAATAACATTTTCTCTGTTCATCAGTCACGGCTCCAGGCCCCTCTTATATTACTCTTATTTTCCATTTGGAATTTTTATTCACAAAAAAAAAAAAATAGAAGATTTACTGTTATGCAGACTGCTGCATTATTGTAATAATTGTATAAATAATGTCAACCCATTCTTGACTCTGTATTGGAATTTGGACTGACAGGCAGACAGGTACTGGACGGTGACGTCATTTGTTTACTCTTGAGCTTTGCTAAAGTATAGAACATTTTCGCTACTGTGAGCACAATTTCAAGGTACTTTTCATCATGAAAGCAATCAAAATCATATCTATTTCTGTAATATATCTTTCATTCTATCAAATGAGACCAAAAAAACTAGAATGTAACCATATAAACCATACAAAAATATACCGCTAAGTGGCCGCTAATGGCTGAGAAGTGAACTCTGCTATTTATGGTCTGATTTCTTTCATTTTTGGTATATGTTAAGAAGTATCTTTCCATCATACATTGCCCAAGTTTCAATAAGATAACCCAACAAACAATTGAGAAAATAATAATAAATAATAATAATAATAATAATAATAATAATAATAATAATAAAAAATAATAGTAATAATAATAATAATATTTTTATTTACTGCATGTATATGTACAGTGTACACAGGCCTAGCTGACATCAGTGACATACTACTATATAGAAAGTCGCTTGTTAGGCATAATATTTCAAGCAAATTAGGTCAGTGTCCCAGGATAACACCCACACCAGTCGGTTAACACCCAGGTACCCATTTATTGATGGGTGAACATAGACAACAGGTGTAAAGAAACACACCCAATGTTTCTACCCTGGCTGGGAATTGAACATTTACCAAAAATCATATATGGCTAACCCCAGCCAGGTAATATAAATAAGCCACATTGTCTGACTTTTCTGGGTTATCCTAGGTTCTATACACACATGCTGTGTGATAATCTATATAGAGAAAATAACTTTTTTGTTTCAGGTTTATGGTACAGTATGAGTGTATATCACAGTTAGCCCTGTGCTATACTCCATTTTCTCTAATATAAGCCCCCAAGACAGGGATATGAGAATGGTATTTGTATACCATATCCTCTTCATACCTCCATCGAACTGCTCGGTATTATGCCAAATATTATTCATTCTGGAGTATTTAACATGTTTTATGTTATTTATATTGTTTATTATGTCATATTAGATCAATTGTGATAGGCAATAAGCTGTATTGTTGATACAGTAGAACCTCAAATTTCGAACGTATCACTTATCAAACTTTTCAAAAATAGAACCCTTTTTTCAAACCAACTTTGTCCTTATTATCGAACGTGCCCCTATTTTCGGACCGCCGGGTACCGGACCTGTTCACCAGCCCGCTCTGTCCGCGTCCCTGCGCAGGCGCCGTGAGCCAGTCTGGCTTTGTTGATGCTTGAGTGAACACTAACCTGCGCTCTCATTCAAACATTTTATGATTATTTCATTGCGTTTAGTGCTTGTGGGACTGTGAAGTAAACTACCATGGGCCCAAAGAAACTTGCTAGTGGTACCCCTGTGGTAAAGAAAGTGAGAAACACCATAGATGTGAAGAAGGAAATAATACAGAAGTATGAGAGTGGTGTGAGACTTGCTGAGCTTGCCAGGATGTATGGGAAAAACAAGTCGACCATCGGTTCTATCCTGACAAAGAAAGAACAAATCAAGGAAGCTGATGTTGCGAAAGGTGTTAATATGCTAACCAAAAAAAAAGACCACAAATAGTTGAAGAGGTTGAGAAGCTGTTGCTGGTGTGGATCAAGAATAAAGAGATGGCAGGTAATAGTGTTTCAGAGACGATTATTTGTGAAAAGTCAAGGAAGGTGCATGCCGATCTGGTACAGAAAACTCCTGGAACCAGTTCAGTGACAGAACCATGTCCTATTTTAGGGAAATGTTAATGAGGAACCAGAAATAGAGGACTGTGGACAGTTATTTTGTGAGACAGGGGTCTAGTGACTCTCAAGCTGGTCCTAGTGGCATTAAAAGACAGAGAAGGGAAGTAACCCCACAGAGGGCTTTACCTGAATTCATCATGGAGGGGGATTCTCCTTCCAAACACTAACCACAACTCCCTCTCTCCTCCTCCCTATCTTCCAGATGCCATCACCAATCTTCAATAAGGTAAGTAAAAATGTTATTTTATATTTATATACATAATTGAACACTATAGTATTTGTTGTGTGTATGTAAAACTATAATTAATCTCTATAAAATGTATTTTTTGTGAATATTTTCGGGTTTCTGTAAAGGATTAATTGTAATTCCATTATTTCTTATGGGAAATATTGCTTCGATTTTCAGACTTTTCGAATTTAGAACTAGCTCCTGGAACGGATTAAGTTCGATATTTGAGGTTCCACTGTATTAGCATAATAATAAAGCATATTCTCCTGCATCACGAGACTGAGCTCATGGCAACCGACAGTGGCTTCAAAGCCACCTTATCTTTAATGGACAATGTACTGTGTAGGTGCTTTACATAACAAGAAGCATTCTTTTATTAATTGGACCCATGGCTAGGGCTAAAAGTAATGGAGAAAAAGAAATTAGAATGACTTATGTAGCAAGTAGCACCACCAAACAGTACCAGCAGGTTGGTGTGGCAACCCTGGAAATTTGAAATTATGCTAGCCAAAATTAGTGCCGAATAACTGAAGGAACCGAATAACTGATTGCCGGATTTGTGATGGTGGACCTGTATACGTTTGGGGCGCTAGCGGTAAAAACATATATATACGTTTGGACCGTTTAGGGGTTAATGAAACCCATAAAGTAGAACAGCTTTTCAATGATTCAGGCCTATAAGCTATATAGGTACAGTATATTGCATTGAATACTGCCCTTTTTCCAATACCCCTTTGAACTCGTTATGCTTTTTAAAGACTGATTATTCTGGTATGTTAAAAGAGAAAAAGCTTTAAAATACTGATACAAAGTATTTTCAAATGGGGAACATATGATATAAAATGTTAGAAAAAGGCTAATGCATATGGAACATGAAAAAAAAAAAAAAAGGCAGAAACAAAAATGTCAAAAAAATTTTTAAAAATGTAATAGCGTACTGTGGTTTAAAAATCATAAGTATTATGCTCACTAGATAGCACTAACCCAGCAAGGGGTCATACAGCGCAGAGTACTGTAATGAAAAAAGAATTAAGATCCACAATATATTTAAAGAGATCATGTAGCTTTACCCCTCTGATGAGATGTATGTGCTCGTCACGCAGCTTCTGGTACACGTCTTTCATCTTAAGAAATTTTTCTTCTGCAGAACGTCTCCTTGTTTCCTCATCAGCTACTCTTGTTACTGCTTCTGCACTTGCTGCTGCTGCTTCTACTTGCGCCATGATAGATTCCTTGCTTTGTTTCTCGGCCAGAAGCTCACTGTCCTAAAAAGAATAAAAAGGCATGACACCATGACTATTTTTTTTTTCTTTTTGGGTCACCCTGACTCAGTGGGATATGGCCAGTTTGTTGAAAGAAGATGACAACATGACTGGAACAATACACAAATAACCCGCACTTGAACCATTAACTAGTTGAACTGAAACATCGTCATAAGTCTGTATGTACAGATTATTTGTGTATTACTCGCTGTCCTGTTTATGTGATGAGAACTTGGTTTTAACACTAGAACTATGATAGTTACATGATGATTCCAAAGAGGATGCTATTTTATATGAAGAGAAAATGACCTTAGCATAGAACTACAGTAGTCACATCACAACCTAATTCAGAACAAGATGCACCTTTTTTTTACACTTTTAATCAGAGCTTTGTTTTATGCCACACAGAATAAACTGGAGAAGGCAGTGTGAAAATGTGAACATTTGATTACTTGATTCTGCAACATTTCCAAGTTTAAATGGGAGAACAGGAGGCAATTAAATAATCAAATAAAATTAATATCACTACAGAAACCTTAGAAAAAATATGGCTGTAGTATTACTAGCAGCACCTGATACATTCTGATGTTGAAGAATGTTTACTGCTGTGCTTGAAAAGTGAAAAAAATATGAATTCATATACGGTGGAACCTCAGCTTATGAATTTAATCCGTTACATGGACTTGTTCACATCCTGATTTGTTTGTATGCTAGGTCAATTTTTCCTCATTGAAATTAACCCTTAAACCGTCCAAACGTATAGAGTATATACATTTTCTCGCGCAGCACCCCAAACGTATATATACGTTTCATTTTTCATTCATTCAAAATTGGCGCAATAGGCCTGAGTCGCCTGGAGATAATCCTGTCCCCTGGAGATACACCCATCCCCTGGAGATACTCCCGTCCCCCGGAGATACACCCGTCCCCCAGAGATACTCCTGTCCCCCGGAGATGCACCCGTCCCCCTGGAGATAGTCCCATCCCCTGGAGATACACCCGTCCCCTGGAGATACTCCCGTCCCCTGGAGATGCACCCGTCCCCCGGAGATACTCCCACCCCCCGGAGATACTCCCGTCCCCTGGAGATACACCCGTCCTCTGGAGATACTCCCGTCCCCTGGAGATGCACCCGTCCCCTGGAGATGCACCCGTCCAATGGAGATGCACCCGTCCCCTGGAGATGCACCCATCCCCTGGAGATACTCCCGTCCCCCAGAGATACTCCCGTCCCCCGGAGATACTCCTGTCCCCCGGAGATACACCCGTCCCCTGGAGAAACACCCTCCCCTGGAGATACTCCCGTTCCCCGGAGATACACCCGTCCCCTGGAGATACACCCGTCCCCTGGAGATACACCCATCCCCCAGAGATACTCCCATCCCCTGGAGATACTCCCGTCCCCTGGAGATACACCCGTCCCCTGGAGATACACCCGTCCCCTGGAGATACACCCGTCCTCTGGAGATACACCCGTCCCCTGGAGATACTCCCGTCCCTCGGAGATACACCCGTCCCCTGGAGAATATGTGCGCGCACTCAGTTATTTATTTATTTTATTATCACACCGGCCGATTCCCACCAAGGCAGGGTGGCCCGAAAAAGAAAAACTTTCACCATCATTCACTCCATCACTGTCTTGCCAGAAGGGTGCTTTACACTACAGTTTTTAAACTGCAACATTAACACCCCTCCTTCAGAGTGCAGGCACTGTACTTCCCATCTCCAGGACTCAAGTCCGGCCTGCCGGTTTCCCTGAATCCCTTCATAAATGTTACTTTGCTCACACTCCAACAGCACGTCAAGTATTAAAAACCATTTGTCTCCATTCACTCCTATCAAACACGCTCACGCATGCCTGCTGGAAGTCCAAGCCCCTCGCACACAAAACCTCCTTTACCCCCTCCCTCCAACCCTTCCTAGGCCGACCCCTACCCCGCCTTCCTTCCACTACAGACTGATACACTCTTGAAGTCATTCTGTTTCGCTCCATTCTCTCATGCGCACTCAGTGTGCACATGAAAAAAATTTGGGACGCCTGGGTACCACATCATAGGTCCAGTTACATTCAGCTTCATCTTGGGTCAGTAAAATGGCATATCCTCGTGATTCACTCACGCCTTGTTGTATTAACACTATTATTTGAGGAAAGTGATAGAGATCACGAGTTTAGTGGATTTGACACCAATGGGGCCAGTAATATTCAAGGAATTAGTGAAAATGTCGATGATAACCCAGATCACCCTCAGCCCATCACCTCTGGGGTAGCCACACCTATCCTTGGGCCAAGCACCTCTGGGGTAGCCAGTGTGGTCACAGCAGACCTTAGGCCAAGCACTTCTGGGGTAGCCAGTGTGGCCACACAAGACCCTGGGCCAAGCACCTCTGGAGTGGCGAGTGTTACCCACAGGCAACTTCGCAAGAGGAAACTATCATTTTCCCAGTGTTTTAGTGATAGTGAAAGTGATGAAAGTGATGAGATTGATTTTATGCCATTCGAGGATTCATCTAGCGATAGTGAAGTTCATTATTCACCAGTGAAGCGTACTTTTAGGCGTCATCATCTACGTTCAGGCAGTGTGCCATATGCAGTCCCCAAGGGTAGTGGCAGGTCACGATCCAAAACCCCAGCCACTGATAGTGAAAGTGATCATGAAGGCAAGTATGTGGGGGATGGAGGAAGTAGTGGTTGGTGGCACAGTGCCTGTACCACATGGCACGGTGGGTGGACAGACAAAGGACCGCCTGGCATCCCCTCAACCATGTGCTGCCTCCACTCCTGTCCCTCCTCCTGCTCCCCCTCACCCCATGCCACAGGTCCACCCTACACCATGTGATCGTGAGTGGAACTGGACACAAAGTATATTCGTGCCACAGCCTTGTGATTTTGATGCGAGTGGAAGTGGTATCCAGCCAGAATGTCCCCTAACGAACGAGTCTACAGAGTTAGACTATTTCCAGTTGTACTTTGATGAGCCTATAATGAACTTGATAGTGACCCAGGCAAACAAATATTACGGATATGTCGTGGACAACACAGCAGAGGTTGGAGACTCGTCACGGCTGCACAGGTAGAAAGAGACAACAGTGGCTGAAATGTATTTATTCCCTGCCACAGTCATGCTAAGTTATGCCACATATCTATAAGAACAATATACGTAATTACTGGTCACACACCACTTCATCAGTACTTCAGTTTTCCGTGACCTCCTTCCCTGCAACAGATTCACTCTGTTGTTACGAATGTTGCACTTCTCAGACAGAAATATGCCAAACAGAAATGACCTTCTATACAAAATCCGGGAAGTGGTTATGTATTTGAAGAAGAAATTCAGTGCACACTTTTATCCCTTCAAGAACATTGTTGTTGATGAGTCCTTGATTCTGTTCAAAGGACGTCTGTCATTCAAGCAATATATACCGAGCAAACGTAATCGCTTTGGTATAAAACGTTTTGTTATGTGTGACTGCGAGAGTGGTCTTGTGTTGGATGTTACTGCATACACTGAGAGAAACACACTCGATGACAGATGGATGTTGGGCATTTCCGGTGATGTTGTTCGCAGGATGATGGAACCATACCTTGACAAGGGCCATACATTGTACACAGACAACTGGTATACAAGCCCTATGCTTGCTGATTTCCTATGTGTGAACAAAACTGATATATGTGGAACAGTGAAAAGGAATAGAAAACACATGCCAAGGTTCAGTGGAGGCAGTGTTAAAGGTGCAGTGCAAGTGCTTCATGCTAATGACATCATGGCATTGACGTGGCATGACAAATGGGACATGACATTGCTGTCAACCATCCACAGAAATGAGATGGTACAAACAGACAGACTGAGCAGGTTCAACAAAGAACCTATTGTAAAGCCAGCTGCTGTTGTGGACTATATGAACAATATGCGACTAGTTGACAAGTGTGACATGATGATAGGATTTGTTGACTGTGTATGGAGTCGCAAGTGGTATATAAAACTGTTTTTTCACCTTGTAGAGACTGCAGTGCTCAATGCATTCAATGTGTAAGAAATAAAGACTGGAAAATGAGAATGTTTTGCAGAATTCTCTCTGAATCTTGTCAAACAGATAGCAAGAAAGTATGGTACCACACCTGTACCTGCCCCTCAACAGCAACTTGTCCCATAACCACAGCCAGTGGGGGAAGTACCAGACCAAATCACTCATAACTGTCACTATCTGGTACCAATACCACCTACCCCAAAGAAGAAGAATTCCCAGAAAAAGTGTGTTGTGTGCTACCACCAAAAAATGACCCCAACAGCAGAAGGAGACAATTCATTTGTCACCAGTGTGGGGTGGCAATCTGTATGAATCCATGCTTCCTGGAGTATCATGCAATTGTGGAATTCTAGAAACATAAGTGGGACATCTAAATACTTGTATATAGTTGTAGATAATAGAATGTGATTCAGCCAGGTGTGCAAAATCACCTGTCAGTGTGTACACGTATGTTATGACAATATGATAATGATTTCGTATATAATATTGATGTACAAATAACAATTGGCATTGAAATCAAAAGATTTACTAAAAAACATAATTATCATATCATGAAAACCAAGAAAATGAAAAAAAAAAAAAAAAAAAAAAAGGAAGAAAACGGTAAATATGTAGAATTTCTGCAAGCGGCAGTGCTCCATGTTGCCGTCAGGTGATTGTCAAGTGCCAACTTCGCGGCCTCATATCTCGGTAAGTACTGACCCTAAAAATTTTTATTCTAAAACGCTTAGTGTTTTTTTTTTCTATAAAAAAAAAAAAAAAAGAATTTATTTTTTCAAAATATTCGGGGCGCTGCACAAGAGAACGTATATATACGTTTGGACCATTTGAGGGTTAATTGAAATGCAATTAATTTGTTCCAGCTGAATTCCTGCTCTCAGGAGGCATGACAAAATAACCCTAATATCAACTGTACAGCTTATTTATTTGTCACAATTCATTTAATACAGTGGACCTCCGGTTTGCGATATTAATCCATTCCCGAGAGCTCATCGTAAACCAAAATTATCGAAAAGCGAATCAATTTTCCCCATAAATAATGGAAAACAAATTAATCCGTGCAAGACACCCAAAAGTATGAAAAAAAAAATTTACCACATGAAATATTAAGTTTAATGCACACAAACTGAAGAAGACATGCACAGTTTGTAGTACTCTACTAATAATAGAATACATGACACTTAACTTTAATGAAGATCTGGTGATGATTGATGGGATGGGAGGAGGGGAGAGTGTCGAACTTATTGTTTAGAAGGGGAATCCCCCTCCAATAGGACTTGAGGTAGCAAGTCCTTTTCCGGGGTTACTTCCCTTCTTCTTTTAATGCCACTAGGACCAGCTTTAGAGTCACTGGCAACCTCACCATGCCTAATCACACTATGTATGCCACTACGATTCTTAAATCTTTCAAACCAACCCTTGCTGGCCTTAAATTCACTCACCTCACCACTAGTTGCAGGCAATTTCTTTATCAAATCGTCATGCAACTGCCTAGCCTTTTCACAAATGATCACTTGAGAGATGCTATCTCCTGCTATCTGTTTTTCATTTATTCACACCAACAACAGTCTCTCAACATCTTCTAACACTTGCGGTCGCTGTTTTGTAATCACAGTTGCACCTTTTGCAACAACAGCTTCCTTGATTGCTGTTTTCCTGGTCACTATAGTAGAGATGGTTGATTGGGGTTTTGTATACAACCTGGCCAGCTCCGACACACGCACTCCACTTTCGTACTTTGCAATTATCTCTTTCTTCATTTCAATAGTCATTAGCACCCTTTTTTTCAAAGGGTTGGCACTAGAAGCTTTCTTGGGGCCCATGGTGACTTATTTTGCAAAAACAAGCACCAAAAACACTGTGATAATATGGAATGTACCGAATGTATCCTTAGATGCGAGCACACTGGCTGGCTTGTAAACACTGGCACACACGTGGACACGTCTCGGACGAATCGTATACCGGGTTTTTAACGGGAACTGAGGCAAAAATTTTGCGTTAAACTGTATCGAATACCGGATTTATCAGATACTGATGGCATCGCAAACTGGGGGTCCACTGTATAATAATAAACAATATAAATAACATAGAACCTGTTATACACTCTAGAATGAATAAAATATGTCATTACGTGGACAGCGGAGGGAGACGGATTGCTGTCGCAAGAGTGGTCACTATGTACAATTTTTGTTTATCTCATTACACTATGTACCTAGTCTGTGCTTATCAATGATTTCTTGCTTTAATTCCAAGCAAATCATCCTCTTTTTCTTCTCTGCACTGTCCTTTGCACTTGCTTTCTTAGGACCCATGGTAAGAAGAAAGAAATCTGGCGAATTAACTGCACGAAACTTAAGGAAATCACGAGAATTCCTTGCACCGCAAGGAACATGTACACTGGTGACCATTGTGGTGGTGTTGTCAAACTAAATTATACACAGTACATAATATTGTTATTAATATACTGTTATTATTTATTTTATTATAGATAATTATTATGTATTATCATTATTATTAGTACATACGCATTATTATTTATTTATTTATTTTATGTCTTTGCAAACAGTACATTGAGATTTTATATTTACAATAGTGGGTTGCAATGCAAAGATAGCCTCTATTATGCCTAGGCATTATGGTCCAACTTAACATTATTGGCTTACAGTCTACTTAACACTAAGGATTATATCATAGTTGTACAGTAGGATAGTAATTATTTCATAGTTGAACAGTAGATTATTAATTATAAGTAAATCAAAATTTGTATAAGACAAAAGATAAATTCATCTATTCAAAAATGCATTTTGTGAAGACAATGATTCAATTATATTCCTGTCAACAATGGATAAAAGGTTCAAAGTGATTGTTGAAGTTATAATGTGGGAGTACTTAAGTGAGTATGTGTGTACTGAGTATTAGCATTTAGTCTAGAGTGATTAAGTGGCTTTTGAGAAGAGTCTTAAATTGATTTTCAGACCGGGTTACTTTAATATCTTCTGGTAATGAATTCCATATTTTGGGGCCCTTTATGTGCATAGAGTTTTTACAGTGTGATATGGACACGAGGTATATCAAAAAGAGATCTGTGTCTTGTGTTGTGGTCATGTGTCCTGTTGAGGTTGGTAAGGAGAAGTTTGAGTGGAGGGATTATATTGGCATGTATTGTTCTGTGTATGTAGTAGGCACATGAAAGTATGGATGTTATTAATGGTGAGCAGATTCAGACTTTTGAAAATTGGTGGAGTATGCTGACAGGAGTGGGAATTTGTTATCATTCTTACTGCTGCCTTTCGCTGGGTTATTAGGGGTTTTAGGTGATTGGATGTTGTTGATCCCCATGCACAAATTCTATATGTAAGATAAGGGTATATGAGTGAATGGTACAGTGCCAGGAGAGTTGATTGTGGAATGTAGTACCTTATCTTTGATAGTATGCCTACAGTCTTGGAGATTTTCTTGGTGATTTGTTGTATGTGTGTCTGGAAGAGCACAGATCCAATTCCCTAGATCAAGAGCCCCTCACCATGTACGTACTACTACCACTAATAATAATAATCTTTCTTTCTTTCAACAAACCGGCCGTATCCCACCGAGGCGGGGTTGCCCAAAAGGAAAAACGAAAGCTTCTCCTTTTACATTTAGCAATATATACAGGAGAAGGGGTTACTAGCCCCTTGCTCCTGGCATTTTAGTCGCCTCTTACAACACTCCTATCTAACATGCTCACACACACTTGCTGGAAGTCCAAGCCCCTTGCCCACAAAACTTTCTTTACCCCCTCCCTCCAACATTTTCGATGATGACCCCTTCCTCTACAGATTTATACTCTCTCCAAGTCATTCTACTTTGATCCAATCTCTCTAAATGACCAAACCACTTCAACAACCCCTCTTCAGCCCTCTGACTAATACTTTTAGTAGCTCCACATCTCCTAATTTCCACACTTAGATTTTTTTTTTTTCGACAAACCGGCCGTATCCCACCAAGGCAGGGTGGCCCAAAAAGAAAAATGAAAGTTCCACTTTTTAAATTTAGTAATTTATACAGGAGGAGGGGTTACTAGGCCCTTGCTCCCGGCATTTTAGTTGCCTCCTACAGCACGCATGGCTTACGGAGGAAGAATTCTGTTCCACTTCCCCATGGAGATAAGAGGAAATAAACAAGAATAAGAACTAGAAAGAAAATAGAAGAAAACCAAGAGGGGTATGTATATATATGCTTGTACATGTATGTGCAGTGTGACCTAAGTGTAAGTAGAAGTAGCAAGACATACCTGAAATCTTGTACGTTTATGAAACAGAAAAAAGGACACCAGCAATCCTACCATTATTTAAAACAATTACAGGCTTTCGCTTTACACTCACTTGGCAGGATGGTAGTACCTCCCTGGGCGGTTGCTGTCTACCAACCTACTACCTTTAACTAATAATATTATAATAATTATTATCATTATTATTAATTTGGAGACCAAGAGCACAGATCCAATTCCCTAGATCAAGAGCCCCTCACCATGTACATACTACTACTACTACTAATAATAATAATAATATTAATAATCATGATTATAACAACAACAATAATATTAATAATACAATATAATAGTAATAATAATAATAACAGTAAGGAGAAACTTCAAAAGGCAGCCAGTAGTTGGTGCCACCATCAGCAAACCATTGGTAACCACTGCTAGTACATTTTTCACCTGTCTAGACTTTAGTAGTCTATTAGTATTAGGTTAAGTCTGCCCGAAATGCCTCAGCATGACAGAAGCTTTCTTTGCTCCAATCATATTATATGTAAACACACATTGTAACCTTTGCAAAGAAATAAATACACCTACCATCCAACTTACGACCAAGTTCGGTTCCGAGAAACCGGTCGTAAGTCGAAATGGTCGTAAGTTGAACTTTACTACTGAATATCAACAAAACATTTTTGTAATGACTTTATTTTATTGTTTTATTTTGGTATTTCATGCTTTACTTTACTTTTTATGCTGTTAGTACTGTATTTTATACTGTAAGGTTTAGGATAAACACTGTGTACAACACAAATAGTTGTTTATTTCCCAGAAATTTGGCATAAGAAACACGGTCGTAAGTCGAGTGGTCGTAAGTCGAGCAGGTTGTAAGTCGGATGGTAGGTGTATTTTATTTACCTATTTATTTATTTAAGGAACCTCCCTTGATGGGGAAGTTCGCATCCTGAAATTTCGTTCATATACAGAAGCAAAAAATCGATGGAACGATGGTTCGTATCCTGAAAAATTTGCATGGTGGGGCGTTCATAAGCCGAGGTTCCACTGTATATGGTGTACATCACAAAAAATAATCTAGACTCAAACTTCTGAAGTACAAGATATTGATTGGGAGGAAGAAACTGGCCAAGAATATTATTAGTTTTTAGGATTATGATGATAAATGAGAGAGTTAGAATAGTTTGGGTAGTTTTTTTAATACACTGTCTCCTACCGAGGCAGGGTGACCCTCCCCCCTAAAAAAAAAAAAAACGCTTTCACCATTATTCACACTATCTCTTGTCTTTGCAGAGGCACGCAGATAAGACAGTTCAGAAGTCACTCCTTTACAGTGCAAGCATTGTACCTCCCACCTCCAGGACTCAAGTCCAGCTAACCAGTTTCCCTGAATCCTTTCACAAAATATTACCCTGTTCACACTCCAACAGCTCGTTAAGTCCCAAAAACTATTTGTCTTCATTCGCTCCTATCTAAGAACATGCTCACATATGCCTGCTGAATGTTCATGCCCCTTATAAACGTAAAAAGAAAATTTTACGAGAGCAAATTTTGATATGCAGCATCAATAATCATCTTCATTAGAAACAACTACCACTGTTTATTACAATATTCTTTATTTTATCTAATCTTATTAATCTGGCAAATATTACCTAAGAGGGAAATAGAATTAAAGCAAATTAATCATAATTAAAATCACTTTAGTTCAAAAAGAGCCATGTATGACTCAGAAAAACATTTATTCCAACTCACCAGTTCAGCAATTGTTGATTCAAGATCATTAATACGAAGTCTAAGTTGTTCTTCATTGTGTGTAGCATGGGAGCGTGATCGCTGTACCTCAATACGCATGGCCTCCAACTCCGCATGAAGAGCTTCTATGAGTGACTCCCGCTCTGCTACTACCTCAGCCAGAGACCTATTTTGAAACACAATGAGTATAGTCTCCCTTAATTCCTATTAAGATTATACTTTTATGTCATTACACATCATGTAGTGTTTAAAAATTTAGCTCATTAATGCTAACTGAATTTATTTATTTTTATTAACACATTGGCCATTTCCCACCAAGGCAGGGTGGCCCGAAATAGAAAAACTTTCATCATTCACTCCATCGCTGTCTTGCTAGAGGCGTCCTTACACTACAGTTATAAAACTGCAACATTAACACCCCTCCTTCAGAGTGCTGGCATTGTACTGTATTTATTCTTTTTTTTATTTATAATTTTTGTTAACACACCAACTGTCTCCCACTAAGAAAAGCTCCAAAAAAAGAAAACACATTCACCCTTATTCACTAAGTAGCTGTCTTATCAGAAGTATAGAGATTACATTTCAAACAACCCTCCAAATTGCAACATTCCCTACCCAGGCACTGGACCTCCCACTCCAAGGACTCCAGTTTAGGTAATCATTGCTGGTTTATCATGTTTAATACAAGTTTTGCATGGTAATGCAAAACTTGTCTTGTATACCCATGAATACTTTTAATTAAATTCCTGTGTAAGCTTAAGTCTTGCTCAAAAGGCCCAGCATTATATAATATGACCTTCCCAAAAAATATTTCCTATTATGCTGTTTCAACCATCTAGAACAAGGGTTTCTCAACCAATTAACCAGATGACCCACCAGTTTAAGGTACACCCTGTTTATGGCCCCCATTAGAGCAGCAGCCCACTGTCTGAAAAACTCTGATCTGATTCAATGTAGGATTTTCTGAATAGTGCAACACACTGCTTTATAAAATCTTGAATTTCATAACATAGTATTTACAAATGAAAGGGAATATTTTAAATTCTTGAATTCAGAATAGTGTAACCTCTGAAATGCACAATTAACTTATTAAGGAGTGAGGCTAGATTTGTTCTAACTTTGAAAACTGATCTTTAATTCAGAACTTTTTCCAGAATAAAACAAACATATCACACTGCTATTTGTATTTTTCTATAATTAGAACACTTTTGCAAAGTCACTATTTCCATTAATTAAGACTTTGTAATCCCACATTTAACAACCAGGATGCATAAAAGAAAAAAAAAAAAAAAGGATGTTAAGTAAATTTCACACTCATCAAAACCCATTTTCCATCCAGTTTTTCTCAATGAAACCTAAATTTTTACTGAAAGCATCAGACAGGCACCTACAGTCTGTAAACAAGATATGAACATGATATAGTAAATGCAGGGTGTGTCATCCCTCCCAAGAATATAATACAATAGCTTTTCTGTATTTTCATTAAATGCAGATTTTTTTTGTAGGCAGTAGGTTGGAAGACAGAATCCATTTGGGGAGGTACTACCGACCTATTAAGTGAGTGTAAAAAGGAAGCCTGTATTTGCTTTACATTATGGTAGGATTGCTGGTGTCCTTTTTTCTGTCTCATAATCATGCTAGATTTCAGGTGTCTTGCTTCTTCTACTTACACTTAGTTCACACTACACATACATGTACATGTTTATGTATACACACTCATCTGAATTTTCTTAGATTTTATCTTAATAGGTCTTGTTCTTATTGTTTTCCTTTCATATCCATGGGGAAGTGGAATAAGAATCTTTCCTCCGTAAGCCATGCGTGTTGTAAAAGTCAACTAAAATGCCGGGAACAATGGGCTAGTAACCCCTTTTCCCGTATAGCTTACTAAAAAGAAAAAGAAGAAAACTGTCAAAGTGGGATGTTTGAATGTGTGTGGATGTTGTGTGAATGATAAGAAAGAGATGATTGTGGATGTTATGAATGAGAAGAAGCTGGATGTCCTGGCAATAAGTAAAACAAAGCTGAAGGGAGGTTTTCTTCTATTTTCTTTCTAGTTCTTATTTTTTTTTATTATCACACTGGCCGATTCCCACCAAGGCAGAGTGGCCCGAAAAAGAAAAACTTTCACCATCATTCACTCCATCCCTGTCTTGACAGAGGGGTGCTTTACACTACAGTTTAAACTGCAACATTAACACCCCTCCTTCAGAGTGCAGGCACTGTACTTCCCATCTCCAGGACTCAAGTCCGGCCTGCCGGTTTCCCTGAACCCCTTCATAAATGTTACTTTGCTCACACTCCAACAGCACATCAAGTATTAAAAACCATTTGTCTCCATTCACTCCTATCAAACACGCTCAGGCATGCCTGCTGGAAGTCCAAGCCCCTCGCACACAAAACCTCCATTACCCCCTCCCTCCAACCTTTCCTAGGCCGACCCCGACCCGGTCTTCCTTCCACTACAGACTGATACACTCTTAAGTCACTCTGTTTCACTCCATTCTCTCTACATGTCCGAACCACCTCAACAACCCTTCCTCAGCCCTCTGGACAACATTTTTGGTAATCCCGCACCTCCTCCTAACTTCCAAACTACGAATTCTCTGCATTATATTCACACCACACATTGCCCTCAGACATGACATCTCCACTGCCTCCAGCCTTCTCCCTGCAACATTCATCACCCATGCTTCACACCCATATAAGAGCGTTGGTAAAACTATACTCTCATACATTCCCCTCTTTGCCTCCAAGGACAAAGTTCTTTGTCTCCACAGACTCCTAAGTGCACCACTCACCCTTTTCCCCTCATCAATTCTATGATTCACCTCATCTTTCATAGACCCATCCGCTGACACATCCACTCCCAAATATCTGAATACATTCACCTCCTCCATACTCTCTCCCTCCAATCTGATATCCAATCTTTCATCACCTAATCTTTTTATCCTCATAACCTTACTCTTTCTTGTATTCACTTTTAATTTTCTTCTTTCGCACACCCTACCAAATTCATCCACCAATCTCTGCAACTTCTCTTCAGAATCTCCCAAGAGCACAGTGTCATCAGCAAAGAGCAACTGTGACAACTCTCACTTTATGTGTGATTCTTTATCTTTTAACTCCACACCTCTTGCCAAGACCCTCTTACAACCCCATCTATAAATATATTAAACAACCACGGTGACATCACACATCCTTGTCTAAGGCCTACTTTTACTGGGAAATAATTTCCCTCTTTCCTACATACTCTAACTTGAGCCTCACTATCCTCATAAAAACTCTTCACTGCTTTCAGTAACCTACCTCCTACACCATACACCTGCAACATCTGCCACATTGCCCCCCTATCCACCCTGTTATACGCCTTTTCCAAATCCATAAATGCCACAAAAACCTCTTTAGCCTTATCTAAATACTGTTCACTTATATGTTTCACTGTAAACACCTGGTCCATACACCCCCTACCTTTCCTAAAGCCTCCTTGTTCATCTGCTATTCTAGTTCTTGTTCTTGTTTATTTCCTCTTATCTCCATGGGGAAGTGGAACAGAATTCTTCCTCCATCAGCCATGCGTGTTGTAGGAGGCAACTAAAATGCCAGGAGCAAGGGCCTAGTAACCCCTCCTCCTGTATAAATTACTAAATTTAAAAAGTGGAACTTTCATTTTTCTTTTTGGGCCACCCTGCCTTGGTGGGATACGGCCGGTTTGTCGAAAAAAAAAAAAAAATCTAAGTGTGGAAATTAGGAGATGTGGAGCTACTAAAAGTATTAGTCAGAGGGCTGAAGAGGGGTTGTTGAAGTGGTTTGGTCATTTAGAGAGATTGGATCAAAGTAGAATGACTTGGAGAGAGTATAAATCTGTAGAGGAAGGGAGGCAAGGTAGGGGTCATCATCGAAAAGGTTGGAGGGAGGGGGTAAAGAAAGTTTTGTGGGCAAGGGGCCTGGACTTCCAGCAAGCGTGTGTGAGCATGTTAGATAGGAGTGAATGGAGATGAATAGTTTTTGGGACCTGACGAGCTGTTGGAGTGTGAGCAGAGCAATATTTAGTGAAGAGATTTAGGGAAACCAGTTAGCCGAACTTGAGTCCTGGAAATGGGAAGTACAATGCCTGCACCTTAAAGGAGGGGTTTGGGATATTGACAGTTTGGAGGGACTTCTAAACTGTCGTATCTGAGCGCCTCAGCAAGACAGTGATTATCTGTGAGGCGAGTGTTGAATGATGAAAGTATTTTCTTTTCGGGGATTTTTTCTTTCTTTTTGGGTCACCCTGCCTCAGAAGGAGACAGCCAACTTGTTGAAAAAAATAAAAAAAATTCCAAATGACCATTTGGAATATGAACCATGGTTCATATTTTGATAAATACCAGGCAAGAATTGTGGATTTTTTCTTTTCTCTTCATTTTTTTGAACTTTGTAATAAACCACTGCTATGATAGGTTGCAAAGCACATGACACCAAGTTACCGTATCCTACGTCAATAATTAAAATTGTACAAAACAGTAACAAAGATGAAGATTACTGAATTACTATATTTGTATTATTAATTATATTGGTGCAGTATGCTGAACTCTGAGTATACAGTAATTACAAGCTTTCATACATTACCTGTAAAAATTAATAAAATAAAAATCACAAAGGACAGTGAATACTGTCTTACTTTTTAAAAAGTATACCAGTATGATTACTTGCCCATTATGATTGTCAATAAGGTCAGGATGTGGTGGTATAGGTGGTGGCTCAGGCTCTGATGTATCAATAAGAAGAGAGTCTGATGTATCGGCTGCTTCATGTTGCTCCTCTACGACCACCACTGGAGTTTCGTGACTCCGCAATTCAGCTTCTATAAGGAAGTTTGGAGCATCCTGTACAACAAGAAGAAAAAAGAAATTAAGCTATCCTGTACATATATAGTGCTTATTTGTTCTGTATCTATAACATTTCATTCGTTAATTCAGATATGGCACAATTTGAGCAACTGTAAATTTAATGTAGAAAATAGTGCTGCATTCTACAAGTTATGTAGAATCTTCATAATTTTGGGGGGATGGTCAAACACTATCGTCGTAAGCTTCTCTCTTTTATGTGCGGGTTATTTGTGTAACTATGGTAATATTTCACACACACTTCCATTACTTGGGCATTTGGAATACCACATGGTTTCTTCAGCATATAATATGGTTACAGTAAACCCTTGATTTAATGAACTTCAAAAACTTCTTGAAGTCAATCGATAACAAAATAGTCTTATTGTAAAGATCATGACAAATCTCTCATCTCTGTCCACCACAACCATCATTACTGGCCACCTTCTTCCCACTTTAAGTACATTATATCAAAGGTTTACTTATAATTAAAATATGTTTGGTAAGATGGCCTACACTGTATGTATGTATGTGTGTGTGTATATTTTTTTTTTTTTTTTTTTTTTTTTTTCAACAAGTCGGCCGTCTCCCACCGAGGCAGGGTGACCCAAAAAAGAAAGAAAATCCCCAAAAAGAAAATACTTTCATCATCATTCAACACTTTCACCACACTCGCACATTATCACTGTTTTTGCAGAGGTGCTCAGAATACAACAGTCTAGAAGCATACACATATAAAGATACACAACATATCCCTCCAAACTGCCAATATCCCAAACCCCTCCTTTAAAGTGCAGGCATTGTACTTCCCATTTCCAGGACTCAAGTCCGACTATATGAAAATAACCGGTTTCCCTGAATCCCTTCACTAAATATTACCCTGCTCACACTCCAACAGATCGTCAGGTCCCAAGTACCATTCGTCTCCATTCACTCCTATCTAACACGCTCACGCACGCTTGCTGGAAGTCCAAGCCCCTTACCCACAAAACCTCCTTTACCCCCTCTCTCCAACCCTTTCGAGGACGACCCCTACCCCGCCTTCCTTCCCCTATAGATTTATATGCTTTCCATGTCATTCTACTTTGATCCATTCTCTCTAAATGACCAAACCACCTCAACAACCCCTCCTCTGCCCTCTGACTAATACTTTTATTAACTCCACACCTTCTCCTAATTTCCACACTCCGAATTTTCTGCATAATATTTACACCACACATTGCCCTTAAACAGGACATCTCCACTGCCTCCAACCGTCTCCTCGCTGCTGCATTTACCACCCAAGCTTCACACCCATATAAGAGTGTTGGTACTACTATACTTTCATACATACCCTTCTTTGCCTCCATAGATAACGTTTTTTGACTCCACATATACCTCAACGCACCACTCACCTTTTTTCCCTCATCAATTCTATGATTAACCTCATCCTTCATAAATCCATCCGCCGACACGTCAACTCCCAAGTATCTGAAAACATTCACTTCTTCCATACTCCTCCTCCCCAATTTGATATCCAATTTTTCTTTATCCAAATCATTTGACACCCTCATCACCTTACTCTTTTCTATGTTCACTTTCAACTTTCTACCTTTACACACATTCCCAAACTCATCCACTAACCTTTGCAATTTTTCTTTAGAATCTCCCATAAGCACAGTATCATCAGCAAAAAGTAACTGTGTCAATTCCCATTTTGAATTTGATTCCCCATAATTTAATCCCACCCCTCTCCCAAACACCCTAGCATTTACTTCCTTTACAACCCCATCTATAAATATATTAAATATATATATATATATAATATATTTTTTTTTCAACAAGTCGGCCGTCTCCCACTGAGGCAGGGTGACCCAAAAAATAAAGAAAATCCCCAAAAAGAAAAGACTTTCATCATCATTCAACACTTTCACCTCACTCACACATAATCACTGTTTTTGCAGAGGTGCTCAGAACACAACAGTTTAGAAGCATATACGTATAACGATACACAACATATCCCTCCAAACTGCCAATATCCCAAACCCCTCCTTTAAAGCACAGGCATTGTATGTACTTCCCATTTCCAGGACTCAAGTCCGGCTATATAAAAATAACCAGTTTCCCTGAATCACTTCACTAAATATTACTCTGCTCACACTCCAACAGCTCATCAGGTCCCCAATGCCATTCGTCTCCATTCACTCCTATCTAACACGCTCACGTACACATGCTGCTGCATGCAAAGTAAGCCGAAGTTGGGTTCAATACCCTTCTCTACGCTCACGAAGTCAGAGCCTTTGCTAATACAACATACTATAAAAGAACCCTCATTAAAAACTTACTAAGGTTGAAAATAAAACATTCACATTTCTTGTTTTTGCCCCCAAAAAATTACTAAACCGCACCTGGACTAATCATATACAAAAAAAAGTGTATTTAGTAAAAAATGAAGGAAAAAATTCATTAACAATTCTGTACCAGTAACATAAAAGTCAAAACTTGAAAAAAAAAAAAAATCATATTTCTTGATTTATCTTTACCCCAAAAATATAAGGATAAACACACGCACTTAAGTCAATTTACTCACAGTCTGGTGGGTAAATTGATTTCACATTTAACAAACTACATTAAATTCAGAATTGCCTCTGTTCACTGAGTAACTTGAATTTTGAAATAAACAGTTCATTAAATCCAAAATTATTTGTTTTGTTACAAGCATGGTAAAATAATCTCATCACTTGAAAGTTTACAAACAATTAACATTAATGGACATCCCCTTTTTCTATTAGTCTATTAAATCAAGGCTTCACTTGTTTTTTAACACAATGGCTGTCTCCCATTGAGGTAGGGTGGCCTGAAAAAGAAGAAATACAGGTCGGACATCACTGATCTGCCAATCAGTAATCTGGTATTAATTCTGGCTGGCATAATTTCAAATTTTCAAATTTCTTTTTCTCCATTTACTGTTATAACCTTCTCACTTTTAGCCCTAGCCACGGTTCCAATGAATAAAAGAAATACTTCTCATCGTGAAAAGCACATACACCGTACATGGCCCATAAAAGATAAAGTGGTTTTAAACCCACTGTCGGTCGCCAAGCTCAGCTCACTCAGACAAGCTGTGACTGGTAAATTTGGGCCTACATATGAGAGAATAGGTCTGTGTGGTAAGTGTATATTATACAAAAAAAATCTTGCAGCACGCAGTGCATGAGAAAAATAACTGTAATCGTGGTTTTGGTGTAAAACAGCGACTTTGCGGTGTATTTTCATATGGGTTTTATGGTTGTATTTTAGTTTTTTAGTCTCTTTTGATAGTGGAAAATATATTACAGAAATAGATGTAGTTTTGATTGGTTTCACAATGGAAAGTACCTGGAAATTGAGCTCAAAGTAGTGGAAATGTTCAATTTTTGCCAATGCTCAAGAGAAAACAAATGAAGTCATCATCCAATACATGTCCAACTGGCCAGTCTAATATGCAGTCATGAATGGGTTGCCATTATTTATACAATTATTACAATAATGCATAACAGTAAATCTTCTATTTTTGTGTGAATAAAAATTCAAAATGGAAAGCAAGTGTAATATAAGAGGGGGGCCTGGAGACATGATGAATGAACAGAGAAAATGTTATTTTAGTGCCAGGAATGTCTGCATTGTTTGTTTTGAACCCTATTTTGAAAGTGGCATCTCTTGAAATTAGTGTGAAATTGGCCAAATTACCAATTTCTGACCACTTTAATGGGTAATTTAAATAGGTAAATGGGCGGTTTCTTGTACTCAATCGAGAGAAAAGAAGAAATACTAGCGGCTGTTGGATTAAGTGTATTCTAACCTAACCACTCTGTAATCCAGTAAAATCACTAATCTGTCACCCTACAGGTCCCGATGATGCTGGATTAGTGATAGTCAACCTGTACTCACCATCATTCGCTCAATCACTGTCTTGCCAGAGGTGTGCAGACATTATACCTCAAATACCCTTTATATTGCAATATCCAGACCCCTCCTTCAGAGTGTAGACACTGTACTTCCTACCTCTAGGACTCAATTATGGCTAACCAATTTCCCCAAATCGATTCATAAATTTTACCTTGCCCACACTCCAATAGCGCATTAAAGTCATACCTCCACTCACTCCTGTCTAATATATGCCTGTTAGATGTTCAAGCCCCTTGCACACAAAAGACCTCCATTACCCCCTTCCTCCAACCCTTCCCTTAGGATGACCCACTTCCCCTTCTTTCCTCCACTACAAATTTATACACTCTACAGGTCATCCTGTTTCATTCCATTCTCTCTAAATGCCCAAACCATCTCAACAACCCCTCCTCAGCCCTCTGGACACTACTTTTAGTAACTCTGCACCTCCTCCTAATCTCTAAACTACAAATTCTCTGCATAACATTCACATCACACATTACCCTCAGATATGACATTATCACAGCCTCCAGTTTCCTTTCCGCTGTAACATTTAAAACCCATGCATCACACCCATATAATAGTGTTGGTACCACTATACTCTTGTACATTACCCTTTCTACCTCCATGGATAAAGTTCTTTATTTACACAGATGCCTGGAAGCACCACTCACCATTTGCCCCTTGTCAATTCTATGGTTCACCTCATTTTTTGTAAACCCATCCATCAACAAGTTCACTCCCAAATCTCTGAATATATTCACTTCTGAGTGGAGGCAAATGGTTTTTATGACTTGACATGCTGTTAGATTTAGGGGGGGAGAGATTACAGTGCCTGTGCTCTGAAGAATGGGTGGAGATATGCTGCAGTTTTTGAACTGTAGTGTGGGCATGCCTCTGGCAAGACAGTGATGGAACGAGTGATGATGCGTTTTCTTTTTCGTGTCACTCTGCCTCAGTGGGAAATGGCCAAGGCAGAGTGACCCCATACTATCCCCTTTCAACTGATATCCAATATTTCTACCAACTTTTACAACTTCTCTTCAGAAGCTCCCAAAAGTACTGTCACTGGCAGAAAGCAACTATGACATCTCTCACTTCAAATTAGATTCTTTATCTTTTAATTCCACACCTCTTCCCAACAACCTAGCATTCACTTCTTTTACAGCCCCCATCTATAAATATGTTAAACAACCATGGTGACATCATACATTCCCATCTCAGGCATACTTTTACTGGAAAATAATCTCCATCTCTCCTATATACTCTAACCTGAGCCTTACAATCCTCATAAAAACTCTTAACTTCTTTAAGTAACATACCACTTATTCCATACACTTGCAACATCTGCCATACTGCACCCCTATCCACCATACTATATGTAAGACTATGATTATATACTAAATATAGGCTCTCTCTGTAGGCCTATGCCTAACTAGCCCAAAGGGCTTTCACTGCTCTTGTGAAAACAGCCTCCTAAATGTCTGAGCTCACTCACTTGTAACTCTACAAAATAACTCAAATTCAAATTATTTTACTTTTGCACTTAAAAACTTTCATGTATAGTGAACATCAAATTTATTCTACTACCAAATTTATACTTTTATTATAATTAAAGAAAAAAAACTAAACAGTACCTGTGGCAAAGCTGGCACTTGAATCAGCCCCTTGAAATATTGAAGATTCCGAGTATTATTGTAGAACTGCTGCAGCTGCTTAAACTGTTTATAGAACCTTGAGCGATGGCCACTTAGCATGTCCGTAGGAAGTGCTGCATTGGTATATAATAATTTAAATTTCTTAAATTGTAAAATTATAGTCTAATTGAGCCTTACATTAATTATATTCCAAATAGACTGAAAGAATTCAGCAGGAAAATTCACTCCTAAATGCAACTATAGAATATTATTTGAAAAAATTAACTAATCAATTAGGCTGCTGCTGGTGGTGGTCGACTGACCCATATATCCATAACATAAAGCAAGAGACCAATATAGACTAAGTTTCAGCCTGTCCTGGATAGACTAAAATGTTGCCTAAAGTTTCATCTCCAATTTGTGGGTTAATTGTGAGATTTTCTAGTCACAGTATCATGACATTTATTCTTTATTTCAAAATTAATTAGTCAAGGGTCTCTAAAGTTAAAGTACAGAAATCCAGTTTTCAGATGGATATGATGACAATTTGCATATCCTCATCTCCCCATTTTATCAGAATATGCTGTACAAATCTGTGACAGCAACTGCAGTTTTCCAATGATAACCTAAACACAAATGAGGATAGTCAAACCCCAAATATTTGCAATAGTTCATTGCTGATGCTCTGAAAACACATGGAAAATATCACGTATTCCTTTCTTTAGCCCTGTCTGTTAACCGAGTGACAGTTTTTCCTTAAACCTCTCAAGCTTTAATATGATGCAGTTTAGTTTAAGTGTGTAGATAAGGTGCAACCTAGTAGCCGAAGTAGGCTGGTGGAGAGATTATGGGAGATTAGGGAATCGAAGCATCATCCTGTACTTTGGCGGTAGGCCCTGCCAAAATGTAATAAAAAAAAGTTCGTCAGCAATTAACAAACACGTTTGGCATCACCTAAACTCTGGTAAACACGACGTAGTAGTACGGAGTTTTTTTCAGTAACCCACAGACTATGATAGAGGGAAGTGTTGTCTTACTCACAATTCACTTTTTCCACCATCTACAAAAGTTCCTGTCTATCACAATGGATTGATATTGGCTATGTATGGGGAATTAGACTCCTTGCATCACTCTTCTGAACCAGGGAGTCAATGTGAATAAAACTGCAGACAGGCTGGGATACATCCTGCAGTCTACTGAACCTCAACAGTGTTACAAGAAACCTGCTTCATTGCACCACTCGCATTAAGAAGGGATCTGGGAGACCCCTGAAGATACCCCCTGTGGAGAAAATTCTCCAGTAAAGGGGGTATTTCTCAGCTCCCCTCAGCCCCCTGAGGGACTTAGCCCTCCCAGAAGGGGCTGGTGGACTCTTCCTTCCTCGCAAACAGCATCATGAGGACCACATGTTTGTACCTTAGCATCACAAGGCACACTTTCTTCTCCTTGCTAAAATTCTTGTCGCAACTACACAATCAATACACACTTCACAGTCAAGACAGTCAAAAACTTGTCAAGGTCATGGAATGTGACTTTCCTACATGCCTGCTTACAAACACAGTTTTAAGGGAATACTCTGTATACTGTAAAGTATGTTATGTGAACTGTTGTCTTACTGACAATAAGCTCATCAATTCTTTTGAGCATTAACTACATTATTATACACCCACACCCTCCTTTTGCATATGATGTTGTAAGGCGGGGGTACTGCATGGGTATTCACTCATTATTTTAAACACTGTGCACTGCCTCACACAAGTACCTTGGTACGAGAAAATGAGGAAATTTTCAACAGTTGGTTGCCCTGCTATGCTACACATCTTTAGCCTCCCCAGTACATGTCACCCAGTAACTCTAACAATGTTGTAATTACACATTTCCACAACTTATTCCAAAGTTGCAGCATTGAAATGTTTGATGGAATATACAGTATACAACATCCTGTACAATAAACATTTATACACATTAGGAGAACTACTACTGTAGATAAGTAAAGTTTTTTGTCTCTCCTAACATGTGTACCATAGACCAAATGCATTTTAATTACACAGTTTTTTAGAAAAACCTTACCCTCCCATCATTTTTTTTTCAGATCTCCTGACAAATTTGAGTCTCCCATTTCAGTTGAACCTAAAGCTCCTAAAATGAATATACAAGGCATTAAATTAAATAGATTATTCTTTAAAATTTGGAAGCAAAATCATTACAAATGAATAAATATTAGCAGCTTCCAAAAGCAAGACATTAAACACTATATTCAAACACTTCTGCTGCAGATATTGAATTTGCAAATCACTAAAATAAAATAAAATTAAGGCATAAAAAAGAGCAGAATATTTTTGCATAGTGCAAATTAAAATATAAGCAAAAAGTGCATCTTCATAAAGCCAAATAAAAAATAAACTTAAATATAAAGCATTAAAAAATGCTAGTGACAAGCTCCCACCATTATTCCCCACATGAATTCTTATTAATTAGTTCAAAAAGACTTACATTCAAATGTGGGTTTATATTTGCTGGGAACTGAAAGAGATAGATGTGTCAATACCATTAGTATTTACAAAAAATTATTGTAGTAGTGCTAACTTGGAGTACAGAGGACAAGCAATGGAAGCAGAAGTATTGAAATTAAAGTGACACGAAAAAAGATTATTTAGACACCATGCTTAATCTTTCTTTCTTTCAACACACCGGCCGTATCCCACCGAGGCGGGGTGGCCCAAAAGGAAAAACGAAAGTTTCTCCTTTTACATTTAGTAATATATACAGGAGAAGAGGTTACTAGCCCCTTGCTCCCGGCATTTTAGTTGCCTCTTACAACACGCATGGCTTACGGAGGAAGAATTCTGTTCCACTTCCCCATGGAGATAAGAGGAAATAAACAAGAATAAGAACTAGAAAGAAAATAGAAGAAAACCCAGAGGGGTGTGTATATATGTGCTTGTACATGTATGTGTAGTGTGACCTAAGTGTAAGTAGAAGTAGCAAGACGTACCTGAAATCTTGCATGTTCATGAGACAGAAAAAAGGACACCAGCAATCCTACCATCATGTAAAACAATTACAGGCTTTCGTTTTACACTCACTTGGCAGGACGGTAGTACCTCCCTGGGCGGTTGCTGTCTACCAACCTACTACCTATAACCATGCTTAATGTTTACAAGTAATCCTTTGGGGTGTACCTCTACCAAACTAGTAATATAACATGAATAATTTAATTAAAACAAACACAATAATATGGAAAAAGATGTTTATAGTTCAGGGCATTTATTAGAAATGTTTCGCCACATTAGGCTTCTTCACATGGCGAAACATTTCTTCTAATAAATATCCTGAACTGTATATAAGTGTACTTTTCCACATCTTAGTCAGTATCACCATACCATTTTTCAGAACACAATAATGATGGCTCTGTGAGCCAGATTCCTATCACATTCCATGATCAGCTATAATGACTAATGGGCCAAGTAGTGCCACTGGAGCCCGGCAAGTGCTGCCATTTGAACACTCCTCAGCTGATAGCACCAACCCACAATTGTGGTACTTTGATCATTTAAATACAATCAAATACCACTACTCTGTAAGCAATGTGGCCAGAATCTTTTTGCAATACACATTCTTAAAAAACTATATAAAGGCTCAACAAGATTTTTTTTCCTATTTAGGAAAATCAGGGTGATTCAATTGTACCTCCAATACCATTTTTCTTATCAGTTCTAACCTAACACAGTGCCAGTTCTAACCATTTTTTATGAAGAGGCAAATTTATATTTTCTCAGATGGATTCATGAGACTGGAAGTCCATAACAAAGGCTAGCTCTTCATGCAAAAATGTTTATTCCCCTACAGCAAAAATATTTCTTCCTATATAGTGATATACTGGATACTCAGTTCCCCCCCCCCTCCTCTCTCTCCTCCACTATTAGCCATATACTAATTTTCAACCATAGCACTATTTATGACTAATCTTTAAGCCTTGTGTGTCAGTTACATTAAGAAATGAAGGTACAGCATATGGGTTATCAAGATCAAATATTTCTAAAATGAAAAAATTATTATACTGTAGCTACAGTCATAATGAAATTTATATTTCAGACAACCTAATAGCACTGACAGTTTGAGGGAGTAAGCTACAAACAAAGAATGCAGAAACTAGGCCTTAACTCAGTGGAGGCAGAAAGAACATAAGGGAATATAACGGGGAGGTAAGGATAGTCTCCTTACCAAGAATACAACAATAAGTGGGCATGGTTCAAAATTACGTTCCCAAACTAGTCACAGGGATTTTTTTTCTCAACACGCCTGCCGTCTCCCACTGAGGCAGGGTGGCCCCAAAAAAGAAACACTTTCACCATCACTCACACATAATCACAGGGATATTAGGATATATTTCTCTAATGTTTTTGCCAACTATGAATGAACACATTCCTTTTAATATCAAATATTGAAGGATTGTACAGATCTACTAAAATAAAAATACTGTCTCTTGCAAAGGGAAGAAACAAAGTAAATGCATGTCCAGGATATTCAGAATGAAATATCAAGAGTATTCCTGAAAACTACTGAGAAATAAAGTACAATACAGTACTATACTGTAATCTCCATGCACAAGAATGTCATTCAAAAAAAAAAAAAAAAAAAAAAAATTACTGTACAGTGGAACCTCGGTATGTGACCTTAATTCATTCCAGAAGGCTGTTCGAGTGCAGCTCCGTTTGAGTATCGAACAAGTTCTTCCCAACCAATTTTCTGTTTGGTTGGCTGTTATCACTAATCTTCGTAGGCCCCATTGTGACTTATTTATACAAATACACACACACACACACACAAAAAAAAAAAAAAAAAAAAAAAAAAAAATGAAAAGAAACACAAAATAGTTTACAGCAAAGTTCTGGCAGGTTGTATTTGTTTGGTCAAGTGCTGAGCTTTGTTTGGGTAGGGAGCTGTTCGTATACCGAGGTTCCACTGTACGTATTTGCATGCATGCATTCTTTAGAAAAAATAATTGCACAAAGCATTTATATATACTATACAGAACTGTCATTCCAGTATACAACAAAAAGCTAAGAATGACACACCCTTGTGAAGTTGAAACAAGATCCTGACAGTACAGTCATAAAGGCATGAAGAGTCTTGAATACAGGGGATCAATGGAGCTAAGCGACACTGGCCAGAACGTGTCATGGAATTAGCTCTTGATGGATCCAGTGAAGAGAACACTGAAAAAAAAAAAAATACAACTGTTGCTAACATTTGGATGGTCACAATTTCAAATCCTTTTATATTTTGGATACTATATATCTTAAGTAATCTATTAAAAATATCTAAGCCCTCAACAATTTACAATAGACCTTTTGCACATAAATGTATTAAACTTTCCCTTTTCAATTCTTAATGGCAGGTTTCTCACTCATGCTTTTGTAAAGAGAGTGTAATGATATTGGCTTCTCTCTCCCATACACTTTTTTTTTTTTAACACACCAGTCAACTCCCATCGATGCAGGGTGAACTATAAGAAAAAATCACCATCACTCATTCAAGAGTTGTCTTGCCAGAAGAGTGTAGTTATCACAATTAGACTGACTCTCCAAATTGCAACATCTAAACAATTCTATCCTTGAAAAAGCAATTTCTTTTTTATTTCATTCAGTTCCAGTTTGTCTCATCATATCTGTATTTGTGGTTCTTCTCTTACTTTCCTTCGTTCCTTCCTTGCAGGACCTTATTTCTTTATCCTTCGTTCAGCCTAACCACCACAAGCTCTCTATGACTGGGGTCCCCCATCTCCTTGTCTTTTCGTAACTGCCCATCACTTCCCTATTCACTCATGACTTTGGCATTTATACCCTATCTTCATTCTGCTGATCTTCCCTCTTTCATTTTGCTAATTTTACAAGAGATATCCCTAGTGGATATTCCCTTTTCTCTAAACCACCCTCCTCTGTTGTTCACTTATTATTCCTTACTCCCTTTTCACTACATATGTATGAGTCTGTACATGTGGCAGCCAGTAAGTGCTGGAAATCAGAGTTGCGGTCCAGTATGAAGGGATTTGGGCCTGAGGTTCAAGGTCAGTGAAAGCAGCAAAGCCTAATTTACTTTAGTTACCCCATTTTATACTCATCGTATTAGTTGACTCTTAAGTTTTGGAGGACCACGCTGCAATTTGTGCTTTTCTACTCAAAAAAAAAAAAAAAAGTGATAAATGCATGTGGGTTATTCAGCACTGCTATTTCAGTAATAGCATTCAAAAAGAGTCAAAGAAAATTGATTTCAAGAAATATGGCACTACGAAAAAATACTGAACTACTAATTTATTTGTTCTTAAGAAATGTAGGTAGTCTATGTTTGTTGAAGTTTCACCTATTCATTACCACTCCACCTTATGGATAGCCCAAAAAACACACATTCCTAAAACAGCCACCTCAGAGCCACACTGCTTAAATACAACAAAATTCTTCAGCTTACAAAGATGTACAAGTGGTGATAGTTTCAAACAAATGTAGAGATAAACTCTCAAACTCTCCAGAAATAAGGCAGTTTAAAAAAAAAAAAAAAAAAAAAATTACAAACCAGCCTACTAGGAATACAGTACCTAATAAAGAGTGCAAAACTGTATGGTACCAGCCTATCACGTACACCCAATGAGTGTTCTCTGATGGAGGGATATGTTGTGTATCTTTATATGTGTATGCTTCTAAACTGTTGTATTCTGAGCACCTCTGCAAAAACAGTGATACTGTGTGAGTGTGGTGAAAGTGTTGAATGATGATGAAAGTATTTTCTTTTGGGGGATTTTCTTCCTTTTTTGGGTCACCCTGCCTCGGTGGGAGACGGCCGACTTGTTGGGGAAAAAAAAAAAAAAAAAAAAAAAAAAAAAAAAATTATATATATATATATATATATATATATATATAAATATATATATATTATATCTATATATATATATATATATATATATACACACACACACACATACATACATACATACACATATATATATATTAGGTAGTAGGTTGGTAGACAGCAACCACCCAGGGAAGTACTACCGTCCTGCCAGATGACTGTGAAACAGAAACCTGTAACTGTTTTGCATGATGGTAGGATTGCTGGTTTCTTTTTCTGTCTCATAAACACGCTAGATAACAGGGATATCTTGCTACTCCTACTTACACTTTGGCCACACTTCACAGACACGCACATGCATATATATATACATACATCTAGGTTTTTCTCCTTTTTCTAAATAGCTCTTGTTCTTCTTCATTTCTTCTATTGTCCGTGGGGAAGTGGAAAAGAATCTTTCCTCTGTAAGCCATGCGTGTCGAATGAGGCGACTAAAATGCCGGGAGCAATGGGCTAGTAACCCCTTCTCCTGTAGACACTTACTAAAAAAGAGAAGAAGAAAAACTTTATAAAACTGGGATGCTTAAATGTGCGTGGATGTAGTGCGGATGACAAGAAACAGATGACTGCTGATGTTACGAATGAAAAGAAGTTGGATGTCCTGGCCCTAAGCGAAACAAAGCTGAAGGGGGTAGGAGAGTTTCAGTGGGGGGAAATAAATGGGATTAAATCTGGAGTATCTGAGAGAGTTAGAGCAAAGGAAAGGGTAGCAGTAATGTTAAATGATCAGTTATGGAAGGAGAAAAGAGAATATGAATGTGTAAATTCAAGAATTATGTGGATTAAAGTAAAGGTTGGATGCGAGAAGTGGGTCATAATAAGCGTGTATGCACCTGGAGAAGAGAGGAATGCAGAGGAGAGAGAGAGATTTTGGGAGATTTTAAGTGAATGTAAAGGAGCCTTTGAGCCAAGTGAGAGAGTAATTGTGGTAGGGGACCTGAATGCTAAAGTAGGAGAAACTTCTAGAGAGGGTGTGGTAGGTAAGTTTGGGGTGTCAGGTGTAAATGATAATGGGAGCCCTTTGATTGAACTTTGTATAGAAAGGGGTTTAGTTATAGGTAATACATATTTTAAGAAAAAGAGGATAAATAAGTATACAAGATATGATGTAGGGCGAAATGACAGTAGTTTGTTGGATTATGTATTGGTAGATAAAAGACTGTTGAGTAGACTTCAGGATGTACATGTTTATAGAGGGGCCACAGATATATCAGATCACCTTCTAGTTGTAGCTACACTGAGAGTAAAAGGTAGATGGGATACAAGGAGAATAGAAGCATCAGGGAAGAGAGAGGTGAAGGTTTATAAACTAAAAGAGGAGGCAGTTAGGGTAAGATATAAACAGCTATTGGAGGATAGATGGGCTAATGAGAGCATAGGCAATGGGGTCGAAGAGGTATGGGGTAGGTTTAAAAATGTAGTGTTAGAGTGTTCAGCAGAAGTTTGTGGTTACAGGAAAGTGGGTGCGGGAGGGAAGAGGAGCGATTGGTGGAATGATGATGTAAAGAGAGTAGTAAGGGAGAAAAAGTTAGCATATGAGAAGTTTTTACAAAGTAGAAGTGATGCAAGGAGGGAAGAGTATATGGAGAAAAAGAGAGAGGTTAAGAGAGTGGTGAAGCAATGTAAAAAGAGAGCAAATGAGAGAGTGGGTGAGATGTTATCAACAAATTTTGTTGAAAATAAGAAAAAGTTTTGGAGTGAGATTAACAAGTTAAGAAAGCCTAGAGAACAAATGGATTTGTCAGTTAAAAATAGGAGAGGAGAGTTATTAAATGGAGAGTTAGAGGTATTGGGAAGATGGAGGGAATATTTTGAGGAATTGTTAAATGTTGATGAAGATAGGGAAGCTGTGATTTCGTGTATAGGACAAGGAGGAATAACATCTTGTAGGAGTGAGGAAGAGCCAGTTGTGAGCGTGGGGGAAGTTCGTGAGGCAGTAGGTAAAATGAAAGGGGGTAAGGCAGCCGGGATTGATGGGATAAAGATAGAAATGTTAAAAGCAGGTGGGGATATAGTTTTGGAGTGGTTGGTGCAATTATTTAATAAATGTATGGAAGAGGGTAAGGTACCTAGGGATTGGCAGAGAGCATGCATAGTTCCTTTGTATAAAGGCAAAGGGGATAAAAGAGAGTGCAAAAATTATAGGGGGATAAGTCTGCTGAGTATACCTGGTAAAGTGTATGGTAGAGTTATTATTGAAAGAATTAAGAGTAAGACAGAGAATAGGATAGCAGATGAACAAGGAGGCTTTAGGAAGGTAGGGGGTGTGTGGACAAGGTGTTTACAGTGAAACATATAAGTGAACAGTATTTAGATAAGGTTAAAGAGGTCTTTGTGGCATTTATGGATTTGGAAAAGGCGTATGACAGAGTGGATAGGGGGGCAATGTGGCAGATGTTGCAAGTGTATGGTGTAGGAGGTAGGTTACTGAAAGCAGTGAAGAGTTTTTACGAGGATAGTGAGGCTCAAGTTAGAGTATGTAGGAAAGAGGGAAATTTTTTCCCAGTAAAAGTAGGCCTTAGACAAGGATGTGTGATGTCACCGTGGTTGTTTAATATATTTATAGATGGGGTTGTAAGAGAAGTAAATGCGAGGGTCTTGGCAAGAGGCGTGGAGTTAAAAGATAAAGAATCACACACAAAGTGGGAGTTGTCACAGCTGCTCTATGCTGATGACACTGTGCTCTTGGGAGATTCTGAAGAGAAGTTGCAGAGATTGGTGGATGAATTTGGTAGGGTGTGCAAAAGAAGAAAATTAAAGGTGAATACAGGAAAGAGTAAGGTTATTAGGATAACAAAAAGATTAGGTGATGAAAGATTGGATATCAGATTGGAGGGAGAGAGTATGGAGGAGGTGAACGTATTCAGATATTTGGGAGTGGACGTGTCAGCGGATGGGTCTATGAAAGATGAGGTGAATCATAGAATTTATGAGGGAAAAAGAGTGAGTGGTGCACTTAGGAGTCTGTGGAGACAAAGAACTTTGTCCTTGGAGGCAAAGAGGGGAATGTATGAGAGTATAGTTTTACCAACGCTCTTATATGGGTGTGAAGCGTGGGTGATGAATGTTGCAGCGAGGAGAAGGCTGGAGGCAGTGGAGATGTCATGTCTGAGGGCAATGTGTGGTGTGAATATAATGCAGAGAATTCGTAGTTTGGAAGTTAGGAGGAGGTGCGGGATTACCAAAACTGTTGTCCAGAGGGCTGAGGAAGGGTTGTTGAGGTGGTTCAGACATGTAGAGAGAATGGAGCGAAACAGAATGACTTCAAGAGTGTATCAGTCTGTAGTGGAAGGAAGGCGGGGTAGGGGTCGGCCTAGGAAAGGTTGGAGGGAGGGGGTAAAGGAGGTTTTGTGTGCGAGGGGCTTGGACTTCCAGCAGGCATACGTGAGCGTGTTTGATAGGAGTGAATGGAGACAAATGGTTTTTAATACTTGACGTGCTGTTGGAGTGTGAGTAAAGTAACATTTATGAAGGGATTCAGGGAAACCGGCAGGCCAGACTTGAGTCCTGGAGATGGGAAGTACAGTGCTTGCACTCTGAAGGAGGGGTGTTAATGTTGCAGTTTAAAAACTGTAGTGTAAAGCACCCTTCTGGCAAGACAGTGATGGAGTGAATGATGGTGAAAGTTTTTCTTTTTCGGGCCACCCTGCCTTGGTGGGAATCGGCCAATGTGATAATAATAATAAAAAATAATATATATATATATAATATATATGTATATATATAATGTATATATATATAATGTATATATAATGTATATATTGGCAGTTTGGAGGGATATGTTGTGTATCTTTATATGTTTATGCTTCTAGACTGTTGTATTCTGAGCACCTCTGCAAAAACAGTGATAATGTGCGAGTGTGGTGAAAGTGTTGAATGATGATGAAAGTATTTTCTTTTTGGGGATTTTCTTTCTTTTTTGGGTCACCCTGCCTCGGTGGGAGACGGCCGACTTGTTGAAAAAAAAAAAAAAAAAAAAAAAAAAAAAAAATAATATATATATAATATATATATATAATATATATATATAATATATATATATAATATATATATATATATATATATATATATATATATATATATATATATATATATATATATATATATATATATATATATATATATATATATATATATATATATATATATATATATATATATATATATATATATATATATATATATATATATATATATATATATATATATATATATATATATATATATATATATATATATATATATATATATATATATATATATATATATATGAACATAAGAAAGGAGGAACACTGCAGCAGGCCTGTTGGCCCATACTAGGCAGGTCCTTTACAATTCACCCCACTAACAAAACATTTGCCCAACCCAGTTTTCAATGCTACCCAAGAAATAAGCTATGATGTACAAGTCCCACTCAAATCCAACCCCTCATCAATTCTATGATTCACCTCATCTTACATAGACCCTTCTGCTGACACGTCCACTCCCAAATACCTGAATACATTCACCTCCTCCATACTCTCTCCCCCCAATCTGATATCCAATCTTTCATCACCTAATCTTTTTGTTATCCTCATAACCTTACTCTTTCCTGTATTCACTTTTAATTTTCCTCTTTTGCATACCCTACCAAATTCATCCACCAACCTCTGCAACTTCTCTTAAGAATCTCCCAAGAGCACAGTGTCATCAGCAAAGAGCAACTGTGACAACTCCCACTTTATGTGTGATTCTTTATCTTTTAACTCCACGCCTCTTGCCAAGACCCTCGCATTTACTTCTCTTACAACCCCATCTATAAAGGCTCCCCATTTACATTTACCCCTGGCACCCCAAATTTACCTACTACTCCCTCCACAACATTTTTACCCACTTTACTATATATATATATATATATACAGTGGACCCCCGGTTAACGATATTTTTTCACTCCAGAAGTATATTCAGGTGCCAGTACTGACCGAATTTGTTCCCATAAGAAATATTGTGAAGTAGATTAGTCCATTTCAGACCCCCAAACATACACGTACAAACGCACTTACATAAATACACTTACATAATTGGTCGCATTCGGAGGTAATCGTTATGCGGGGGTCCACTGTGTGTGTATGTATATATATATATATATATATATATATATATATATATATATATATATATATATATATATATATATATATATATATATACATACATACATACATACATATATTGGCAGTTTGGAGGGATATGTTGTGTATCTTTATACGTATATGCTTCTAAACTGTTGTATTCTGAGCACCTCTGCAAAAACAGTGATAATGTGTGAGTGTGGTGAAAGTGTTGAATGATGATGAAAGTATTTTCTTTTTGGGGATTTTCTTTCTTTTTTGGGTCACCCTGCTTCGGTGGGAGACGACCAACTTGTTGAAAAAAAAAAAAAAAAAAAATATATATATATATACAGTGGACCCCCGGATAACGATCAGCTCCCAACTCGACCAATTATGTAAGTTTATTTTTGTAAGTGCTTTTGTAGGTGTATTTTTAGGGGTCTGAAAAGGACTAATCTAATTCACAATATTTCTTATGGGAACAAATTCGGTCTATAACGGCACCCAAACAGACTTCTGGATTGAAATAATATCGTTATGCGGGGGTCCACTGTATATATATATATATAAACGTGTACATATAAAAGGGCATGGAAATAATGCACTCTTTTTGAGTAGCTGTTATAAATCATGTATGAACAGCATAAAGAATTAATACAAATTATTTTTATGTTGAATATAATTTCAAACTTAAGGTGGGTTTAGTTTCAGTGTTGAAATAAATTTTATGTTCAAATAAACATACCTGCTTCATACAGATTTAAGATGCATTCCATGTACTCCAACATTTCAACTGCCAACTCAAAACTGTAAAGAATATAGTAGTACAGTTTTGAAAAATGTGTAGTACTGACATAAAAACATAGCATGTTTAAAAAAATATACAAGTGCTAGTGATAATGTGAGGCCTCAGAGTATTACACTCACAAAAATAATAATGAATCAACTGAACATACAATACTAATAATTCTGAACAAACCATATGTTAGAAAAACTTCTTAATCTATCCATTCTAACATCCCTTTACACCACACCAAACCTAGCCACAAAGTATGTGGAAACTTAGAGTAACTGATGTCAATGCAAAGTTAACTAGACTAAAAAGTAACTTAAAATGATGTTCTGTCATCACTCCAAAAATATGTCACTGACATGCCAGTTGCCAGATAAAAGGTTCTCTGTCCAGGTAGTTCATCAACTGTCCTTCACAACCTCAACCACTTCTGCTAAAGTCCGTGCAATACTTTACCAACACACCACAAGAGGTAAACATGAGGTAATTAAGGGCAAGCTCAATAAGATAATGTATGATGCTGTAATAAAACCAATTTTTCCCTATTCATCAAGTAGATAAGGTCCCTAATTTCCTTTTTTTTTTTTTTGTCAATAGTTGACTCAATAAGAGCACCAGCAGCTACGTAAGAAATGTCTTCAACTCCATCAACCAGAAGAGTTCACTTTCTAATTAAAGCTGCCACCCAACAATGAGAATGAGCTATGTAAAAAAGAAAAAAAGTGACAGGAACACTGTACAGGCTGAAAATATTTCATAAGGACCCTGAGTGAGGACAGATAGTGAAAATAATCTTGCTTCAAGGGTGTGTATGCTTGTGGGCTTGCTGCTAACAATTATTACAGAGCTAGTATTTTAGGACATGCTGCCATATTATTGTGTATGGTAGTGATGTATTTCAGTTGCTATGTGATCTGAGAAAGGTACATAATATATTCCATAAGCCCAGCCCCTTCTACCTCAATACATGCAAAAGGAATACAGGAAGTCCTCACTAAATGCTGTTTCGTTATAACAACGATGAGAAAAAGAAACAGATTCCCAGCTAGGAATGAAAAATATGGATGGAGGACATGCTTTGGTATAACTCTCCATGTTGGCTTATGTCAATTTCCTCCCTTATGGCTGTTTGTATTTGGATTTTATGATATGTAGTGTGTTTCTTTTGTAATTCTGAAAAACATGAGACACCTAAAATAATAAAAATGTCAATAATAGAGTAAATATATGACTCTATAGCACCCCATAGTCATGGCATCTGTAGCACCACTGCCCTCCCTCTCAGCTCTCCCTTGCTGTAGCAACTTAACTCTTGTTTATATCAATTAGCCTATGGTAAAATTGGTTTTGTTATATGTCATTTCGCTTAAAGTCAGTTTCCAAGAACCTATCAATGATATTAACAGTTGGAGGGTCCAGAGGTCAAATCACAGAGTGACAGCCAGGGTCCAAGAATTTTCAAAAAAGAATTTATATTTTTCTTATGAAATGGTAGAGAATCTTTTTCTGAAGGTAATAAAATAAAAAGTACGAAATTTGATGGAAAATTGACAAAATTACACTCTCGTGAATTTTGATGCGTCAGTGATATTTACGCATTGGCGATTTTGCCAACTTTGACTCCCATTTTAGGCCGATTACGTTATTCCAGCCGCCCAAATTCTTAGCTGTTTCACTAGTATTACAGTGGTACCACGAGTTTCTGCCATAATTCATTCCAGAAGGCTGTTCGAGTGCCGTTACTGAACGAATTTGTTCCCACAAGGAATAATGTAAATTAGATTAGTCCGTTTCAGACCCCCCCCCCAAAATACACTTACAAAAGCACTTACAATAATACACTTACATAACTGTTCGAGTTGGGAGCTGTACGAAACTCGGGGTACCACTGTACAGTGGACCCCCGACATTCGATGGCATCGGCATTTGATAAATCCGACATAAGATGCATTTTAACGCAAAAATTTCTCCTCGACATTCGATGGAAAACCCGACATTCGACACGATTCGTACGAGACATGTCCACGTGTGGCCTGAACTGCCCCATGTGTGCCAGTGTTTACAAGCCAGCCAGTGTGTGCGCATCTAAGGATACATTCGGTACATTCCATATTATCCATATTATCACTGTTTTTGGTGCTTGTTTCTACAAAGTAAGTAACCATGGGCCCCAAGAAAGCTTCTAGTGCCAACCCTTCGAGAAAAAAGGTGCTAATGACTATTGAAATGAAGAAAGCGATAATTGCAAAGTACGAAAGTGGAGTGCGTGTGTCGGAGTGCATGATGATTTGGTAAAGAAATTGCCTGCAACTAGTGGTAATGTGAGTGAATTTAAGGCCAGCAAAGGTTGGTTTGAAAGATTTAAGAAGCGTACTGGCATACACAGTGTGGTAAGGCATGGTGAGGCTGCCAGTTCAAGTCCTAATGGAAGAAAATTCCCCTTCTAAACACTAATACCATCCACACTCTTCCCTCCTCCCATCCCATCAATCACCACCAGATCTTCATTAAAGGTAAGTGTCAATTATTCTATTGTTATTAATCTATTGTTATTGTAATTATTCTATTGCATTAAACTTAATATTTCATGTGTTAAAAATTTTTTTTCATACTTTTGGGTGTCTTGCACGGATTAATTTGATTTCCATTATTTCTTATGGGGAAAATTAATTCAACTTTATATATTTTCGACATTCAATGGCTCTCAGGAATGGATTAATATCGAATGTCGGGGGTCCACTCTACTTCTATTTTATCGAGCAAGTACAAGAAATTGCCCAGTCAACTGTTTCAACTACCTAATAAAGTGATCGGAAATTGGTAATTTGGCGAATTTAACACACAGTTCAAAATATTCCAGTTTCAAAATAGGGTCCAGAATAAACAATGCAGGCATTCCTGGCACTAAACTAACATTTCCTCTGTTCATTAGTTACATTTTCAGGCTTTACTGAATTCCATTTTTATTTTTTATTCACATAATGAATTTTTATTCACACCAAAAAAATAGGAGATTTACTGTTATGCAATATTGTAATAACTGTATAAATAATATCAGTACATTTGTGAAAGTATATCAGATCCACCACCTAATGCACATTAGATGTGTGACATCATTTGTTGAGCTCAGTTTCAAGCCATTTTCAGCACTAAAACCAATCAAAATCATCTCTATTTCCATAATATATCTTCCATTCTATCAAATGAGACGAAGAAATCGCAAATACAACTGTAAGAAACATACAAAAAAACTCTGGAAAGTCACTGTTTTAATCCAAAATTATAGTCAGTTTTCTCTCTCATTATGCACTGTGTGCTGCAGGATTTGTTTTATGTGGTACACACTTACCACATAGATGTATTCTCTCATATCTAGGCCCAAATTTACCACTCGCAAATCTGAGTGAGCTGAGCTCATGGCGTAGATCAACGGCTTGGACCCTGGCTTCAAAAGCCATAGCTCTACGGAGCGGACCCTGAAAGGGTTAAGCGAGGACTTCCTGTAGTACAAAGTACAGAATAAGCCTCTAGTGCAGCTAAATATAGGAATGATAAATCTGCCTTAAACATGGATTTTGGGGATGATGGGCATTCCTACTTCAACCATAAACTTTGTGTGGCAGAGTCAAAATCTGTGAGTAGTGCTCAACAGTTTTCTTTTTTGAAGGTATGGTGGTTTAGGACTAGGTGGGGTAGTGATAAGATTATGCACTGATTTATAAGCCCAAAAATGTTGCCAATCCAGGTAATTAAACTGTGCAGTGTATACTGCAACCTGTAAATCTGTTGTAGTGTGGGCCCGCAGGTGCCTACTGTGCTGCATGCCCTTTCAAGGATGTGGGTGCTAGCAGTATGCACTGGAGCTGCCTGGTAAGGATATTTATGTACCTGGAAAAGTTTTTTTTATTACAATAGCTATTTCCCATTAATGGAGACCTAAATGAAAAAAAAAACTGTTCATTCATCAACTACTGCCAAATGTGCATGGACATCATAATTTAAATGACCCTGGAGCATGTTGTATATACACTATTTTAACAGACATAACTTCTTTTGAAGTACAAAGAACAGTTTTATGATTCTATAACCATTTGTACAAACTGCTGTAAATCATGTTAAAGTTTCACCACCACCAGCATTACTATGATTATAGTACAGTATTTGATTTTCCATAGTTAATACATTTTATTATTAGAAGCTTTTATTTCCTTTCCTGCTCATATCTTAAGATGCTTAAAACCCCCATAAGATTTCCTTAAGAGGTATGGTATGACCCTAGACCAAGACAATACTAGCTTGGACACATGAGCTGTGTAAGCAGGGCAGACCACTAATATTTATTTTGTGACAAGTCAATTGTGTAGGCCAAGATAAGTCATACTGCTATATACAAGATATCAAAATTGTTGCAAAAACTAATCCAGTGGCTCACTGTTTAGAATACATGTATATAATCTCTTATTTTGCCTCAGTGGGATATGGCTGGTTTGTTGAAAGAAGAACCTCTTATTTTAAATTAGAACTGATGGTAGATGACTTTTTACCCTAGGCTTAAGCTTAAGTTGAATGAAAAAATTAAAGATCCTGAACTCAATCTGTTACTAGATACACAACGTATCACCTGCTGAGCAAACTGCTCAACCGTTCACTGCTTAATTTAAGCTTTTATTGACTATTTATCTATGCTGTATCTCTGATGCCTTGCTACCTGTGATATTCCCATCCTTGTGGGTGGGGGCCATATGCAAAAATTTTACCTGTTTATTATAACATGCACAGATATTATAGTAAAACAAGAATTGCTATCACTCATTCTCTCACTTTTATTCCAGAAGCTCACACACAACACAATTCAAATGACCCTCTCAAAACTGCTACTTTCCCATCTATTCTTCATAATAGAGTCTCTGTACTCCATCCCTCCAGAACTCAAATCCTTCAAAGCCAGCTTTCCTGAATCCCTTCATAAATATTATCCTGGAAAATAACTAACAATGAGTCAGTGTATAGTGACATAAATGGTAAATGAAGAATTTTGTGCAAGACATACACAAAATTCTTCATCTACCATTAAAGCATCAGAGATATAGGTATGATGCAACGTAAATAACTTACTAATTATTGGCATCATTTTCTGCCAGGGCTTCCAATTCTTCTGGTGTCACAGACAATGAACCCGGAAATCGAGGATAATGTTGATGGAACTTTAACTTTGCAATCAGTAATTCACAGTATCGATTAATCAGTCGTCCATAACCATGCTCAAGGTGCCTCTGGTAAAAGAAAGTTGGTACGTTTTGGTATAATTAATTTACCCTTCTCAAAATATCAGCAAGAAAAAACTATAATAGTGTGTGATTAACTTTATATACAATTAAATAGCAAAAATAATTTCAATTTCATTTACTTTTTCTTCACGAAGGTTTAGCAAAAAATGACAATGATACACCAACTGCAACAACCAAATACATACAGGTCTCCCTCAACATTCGCGTTTTCCACTTTTGCAGTCTTCGAACATTCGCAGATTCCCAGCCGCCCAATCATATTTAAAATATGTCATTACATATCTTAGGAATTGTGGCAGTGGCAGAGTTTGTTTGGAGATAGGACAAGATAGTCCTTCAATATGACACTAATATTAACTCTATGGTTTATTTATCTATCATAACTCATCTGACATAATAAACAATATTAATAACATAGAAACATGACAAATACTCTAGAATGAATAAAATACACCTACCATCCGACTTACAACTGAGCTTGGTTCCGACCAACTGGTCGTAAGTCAAAATGGACGTAAGTCAAACCATACTACTGAATATCAACATCACATTTTTGTAATGACTTGATTTTATTGTTTTATTCTGGTATTTCATTTTTTACATTACTTTTTATGCTGTTAGTAATGTGGTTTATACTGTAAGGCTTAGGATAAACACTGTGTGCATTACAAACAGCTGTTTATTTCCCAGAAATTTGGCATGCAAAACACGGTCGTAAATCGAGTGGTCGTATGTCGAGCAGGTCGTAAGTCGGATGGTAGGTGACCATCATTATGTCACGAGTGTTGCTGTGTTGTTGTTGTTGTTGGGTGTATACGGGCCACTGAGACATAAGCCTTAGTGGTGGTGGAGGCGGCATCAAAGGCAGCAGAGACTAGAGACGGCGGTGTTGTCAGTCGCCCTGTATAACTCCAACAAGAGTGGAGGAATTAGGTTCATGCTGTTCTTTTTCTATCGATTAATCACTTAACTTATTTGCTACACTGTTAATGCTACACTTTATTGCTGGCTGGCTCTATAGCCCTTATCAACTTATGCTGCTTTAGTATCATACATATAGTAGAATCACTGAAGAAGGCACATTCTCTCCTCTCTCTTCCTCCTCTACTTTGGTACTCTGCTATGAGTTCTTTCTTGAATTCTATAGTTTTTCTCACCTTCTTTACCAAAGGGCTGGCACTACTACAATATTTTACGATGTTTTCATGCACTTTATGATTGTTCATGGTTCAATAGGTTAAGGAAGCAGTATTGCATTATATTTCCCTACAATATATTGGGGCACCAAACATTCGCGATTTTTCAATATTTGCGAGGTTCTTTATCCCCTAACCCTCGTGAATGTTGAGAGAGACTTTTTAGATCTCTTCAGTATGCTACAGTTGATGGGTAGTACAATACAAAACTAAACTGTACTTACGAAATGCTGTCCTGTGTCTTTGATCCGATTAATATGGCGTTGAGAATCCCGAAGCACATTTGGGTGTCCATCACGTAAGACAACATGAAGGCAATGGCAGAATTTCCAGCCAGTAACATCTGTGCTAATTGGAGGACACACTGCAACGTTCCTCCAGAAGAGGTCGGTATTCTTGTCAGTGAATGTGCCAATGATGAGATTTCGCACGTGCTTTGTTTTAACTGGAACTTCTTCATCATTAACGGCTTTACGAAAACTGGCTTCCTGTTAAAAGAATGCCACGTATTACCCTTATTATATTATTATTATTATTACCATTATTATGCATTATTATCATTATTAATATATCATGCCATATATTACCTTTATTATATTATTATTATTATTACTATTATTATGCATTATTATAATCATTATTATTGTCTCCCAGTGAGCCAGACTCAAAAAAAAAGAAACAAAGTTTTTCTTCTTTTTACATTTAGTAATTTATACAGAAGAAGGGGTGACTAGCCCCTTGCTCCCAACCATTATAATTATTACTGTACAGTATTATTTCTATTACTACAGTATTATTATATGAATATTATTTACCCAGTGCTAGAATGTATTGAGAAAAATCCTTGTACTGCTAAGATTGAGATTTCAAAATCAAGCCTCTAATAATAAAATCTCAATTGATAAGCTTCCAATAATGAAACCTCAGGTGATAAGCTGCAACTAATAATCATGTTCAACATTGCTGCAAACCATACTTCATCTACTAATTCTGTAACACCTGAATTTGCATTTCAGTCACATGGTAAGTGTGCAAAAAGGTGTTGAAGAAAAATCGATGTAACCTCATCTAGCAAAGAACAGCAAACTTCATCATTAGATGTTGGTGGAACAATGTGTAATGAACACCATGATCAATGAGAGAGGAAACCCCATTAGACAAAAACATGTAAGAATGGTAGTCTGTATAATATGACTGCTCAGTTGAGGTCCTCTTCTGCTGAGAGGGATCTCAGTTGGAAATACCATGTGAAAAGTCTCATGTGGGATTTCCTCTCACTAATCTTTAGAGGTTCACACAAGCTCAGAGCTTGTATATACTGTTCAGGGAGTAGCATAACTGAATAGCCACCTTCAATTACAATGTACGAATGAAATTGATAATTTCACAATGACATGAGAATAAGTGACAGAAAACCAAATTCAAATTCCTCATTTCCACACGATACATAGTTTGTACAAAAAATGGGTGACATTTAATACTGGACATGGAAAAGCCTCTGGTTATGCAGAGCATTTCAGGCCAATTTAAATCTAACTTAAAATTAAAAGTACAAAAAAATTTTACATACATGCTTATATTAAAGATATACACAATAGAATGACTTGGAGAGCATATAAATCTTTAGGGAAAGGAAGGAAGGGTAGGGGTCATCAACAAAAAGGTTGGAGGGAGGGGGGAACAGGAGGTTTTGTGGGCAAAGGGCCTGGACTTCCAGCAAGCGTGCGCGAGCGTGTTAGATAGGAGTGAATGGAGACAAATGGTTTTTGGGACCCGACGAACTGTTGGAGTGTGAGCATGGTAATATTTTGTGAAGGGATTCAGGGAAACTGGTTAGCCGGAGTCCTGGAAATGGGAAGTACGTACAATGCCTGCACTTTAAGGAAGGGGTTTATAATATTGGCAGTTTAGAGGGACATCTAAAGTGTCCGATCTGAGTGCCTCTGCAAAGACAGTGATTATGTATGAGTGATGGTGAAAGTGTTAAATGATGACGAAAGTTTTTTCTTTCTTTTTGGGGTTTTCTTTCTTTTTGGGTCATCCTGCCTTGGTGGGAGATGACTAATGTGTTGAAAAAAAAAATACATAATAAAATTAATTTACTGAATACGGTATTATACAAATGTATATGCAAGTAGATAACAAAAACACAGCATGGTACATAACAATAGGAAAAACTAGTTTGGTTAAAGCTCCTGGGTACATTTTTTTTTATAACATCAGGTGACAAGCAATACAATAACTCAGATTCTAGATACAATGACTATTTTAAGTAAGTGCAGTACAATATACTGTAGCATCTGTGCTCTTATGGATAAAAAAAAAAAAAGGTAATTACCAACAGAGATGAGGTAAATGATTAAACTACAGTGCCTAGGCACATATCAATGCTTTAACTTAGTTTTGAATTTAACAAGATTGCTGCAATTTTAGTAAGATTGTTGCAATTTTTTCTGGTGTGTTCTGTTACATGACAAAACCATTATCATTACCACAAGCTACATGATTCTTCAGCTGAAGAGGCCATTAACATGGTGTTCTTTAAAATAGTGGTTTTATATTACTGCCTTTACTTGATATTTAGGCCTGAATATGTCAAAAGTACAGTGGACCCTCCGTTATCGGCTGTAATCCATTCCAGAAGCTTGGCATAAAACCAAAATGGCCAAAAACCGAAATATTACTTCCCATAAGAATTAATGTAAATACAAATAATCCGTTCCAAACAAAAATGTTCACAAAAAAAAAAAAAAATTTTAACAGTTAAATCAGTATTACATACATACCTTTATTGAAGACTAATGCTCACTTCCTGCATGCCTGCTACACTTCCTGCATGCCTGCTACACTTCCTGCATGCCTGCTACACTTCCTGCATGCCTGCTACACTTCCTGCATGCCTGCTACACTTCCTGCATGCCTGCTACACTCCCTGCATGCCTGCTACACTTCCTGCATGCCTGCTACACTTCCTGCATGCCTGCTACACTTCCTGCATGCCTGCTACACTTCCTGCATGCCTGCTACACTCCCTGCATGCCTGCTACACTCCCTGCATGCCTGCTACACTTCCTGCATGCCTGCTACACTTCCTGCATGCTTGCTACACTTCCTGCATGCCTGCTACACTTCCTGCATGCCTGCTACACTCCCTGCATGCCTGCTACACTTCCTGCATGCCTGCTACACTTCCTGCATGCCTGCTACACTCCCTGCATGCCTGCTACACTTCCTGCATGCCTGCTACACTTCCTGCATGCCTGCTACACTTCCTGCATGCCTGCTACACTTCCTGCATGCTTGCTACACTTCCTGCATGCCTGCTACACTTCCTGCATGCCTGCTACACTTCCTGCATGCCTGCTACACTTCCTGCATGCCTGCTACACTCCCTGCATGCCTGCTACACTTCCTGCATGCCTGCTACACTTCCTGCATGCCTGCTACACTCCCTGCATGCCTGCTACACTTCCTGTATGCCTGCTACACTTCCTGCATGCTTGCTACACTCCCTGCATGCCTGCTATACACCCTGCATGCCTGCTACACTTCCTGCATGCCTGCTACACTCCCTGCATGCCTGCTACACTCCCTGCATGCCTGCTACACTCCCTGCATGCCTGCTACACTTCCTGCATGCCTGCTACACTTCCTTCATGCCTGCTACACTCCCTGCATGCTTGCTACACTTCCTGCATGCCTGCTACACTTCCTGCATGCCTGCTACACTTCCTGCATGCCTGCTACACTTCCTGCATGCCTGCTACACTCCCTGCATGCCTGCTACACTTCCTGCATGCCTGCTACACTCCCTGCATGCCTGCTACACTTCCTTCATGCCTGCTACACTCCCTGCATGCTTGCTACACTCCCTGAATGCCTGCTACACTTGCTGCATGCCTGCTACACTCCCTGCATGCCTGCTACACTTCCTTCATGCCTGCTACACTCCCTGCATGCCTGCTACACTCCCTGCATGCCTGCTACACACCCTGCATGCCTGCTACACTCCCTGCATGCGTGCTACACTTCCTTCATGCCTGCTACACTTCCTGCATGCCTGCTACACTTCCTGCATGCCTGCTACACTCCCTGCATGCTTGTTACAATCCCTGAATGCCAGCTACACTTCCTGCATGCCTGCTACACTCCCTGCATGCCTGCTACACTTCCTTCATGCCTGCTACACTCCCTGCATGCCTGCTACACTCCCTGCATGCCTGCTACACTCCCTGCATGCCTGCTACACTCCCTGCATGCCTACTACACTCCCTGCATGCCTGTCACACTCCCTGAATGCCTACTACACTCCCTGCATGCCTGTTACACTCGCTGCATGCTTGTCACACTCCCTGAATGCCTACTACACTCCCTGCATGCCTGTTACACTCCCTGAATGCCTGCTACACTCCCTGCATGTCTGTTACACTCCCTGCATGCCTGTTACACTCCCTGGATGCCTGCTACACTCCCTGCATGCCTGTTACACTCCCTGCATGCCTGTTACACTCCCTGGATGCCTGCTACACTTCCTGTATGCTTGTTACACTCCATGAATGCCTGCTACACTTCCTGCATGCCTGCTACACTCCCTGCATGCTTGTTACACTCCCTGAATGCCTGCTACACTCCCTGCATGCTTGTTACACTCCCTGCATGCCTGCTACACTTTATGCTTAAATTCTATGGTGTTTCTCACTTTCCTTACCACATGAACTTCCTTTGGAGCCATGGTTCTTATTGCAAAAAATCCACAAAAAACTATGGAAAACAAGCGAAATGTTTGGATGTATGAGCAGAAGCTTCCTCACACACCAAGAGAGACAGCCAAACTGATACACAAGTGGCCCCAGCCAGCGGCCGGATGTGTCCCAAATGGCCGATCACCGAGTTGACCGATAACAGGAATGGCCGATAACCGAGGGTCCACTGTAGTCAAAGCCTTCCTTTGAGTAACTAGAAAAATATATATCTGCTGGCTTATCTCAAGTACAGTGGATCCCCGGTTTGCGTTAGCATTGGTATCCGATAAATCCGGTATTCAATACATTTTAACGCAAAAATTTAGCCTCGGTTCCCTTTAAAAAACCCGCCATACGCGATTCGTCCGAGATGTGTCCACGTGTGGCTTGAATTGCCCCGTGCGTGCCAGTGTTTACAAGCCAGCCAATGTGCTCGCATCTAAGGATACATTCGGAACATTCCATATTATCACAGTGTTTTTGGTGCTTGTTTCTGCAAAATAAGTCACCATGGGCCCCAAGAAAGCTTCTAGTGCCAACCCTGTGGTAAAAAGGGTGAGAATAGTATGGAAATTAAGAAAGATTTTGAAGAGTTTCGGGCTAACCCTGAGAAGCCTATGCCAGTTGTGGAATCCATTGTGCCTACTTCAAAAATTAAGGAAATGTGTGCACAGTGGGTTGAACTGCAAACCTTTATGGATGAAAATCACCCTAACACGGCTATTGCAAGCCGTGCTGGTGACTATTACAATGACAATGTTGTGGCCCATTTTAGACAAATCGTAAAGGAACAGGAGGTACAGAGCTCTATGGGCAGATTTGTTGTGCGACAGGGGTCCAGTGACTCTCAAGCTGGTCCTAGTGGCATTAAAAGAAGAAGGGAAGTAACCCCAGAAAAGGACTTGCTACCTCAAGTCCTAATGGAAGGGGATTCCCCTTCTAAACAATAAGTTCGACACTCTCCCCTCCTCCCATCCCATCAATCATCACCAGATCTTCATTAAAGTTAAGTGTCATGTATTCTATTGTTAGTAGAGTGCTACAAACTGTGCATGTCTTATTCAGTTTGTGTGCATTAAACTTAATATTTCATGTGGTAAAATTTTTTTTTTCATACTTTTGGGTGTCTTGCACGGATTAATTTGTTTTCCATTATTTATGGGGAAAATTGATTCGCTTTTCGATAATTTTGGTTTACGATGAGCTCTCAGGAACGGATTAATATTGCAAACTGGGGGTCCACTGTATAATCTAGAAGCCAGGAGTCTCAGGACAATGTTTAATGTAAAATAAGGCAATCACAATTATCATTATCAAACCAATATCAAGGATCAAGATCTTTATTTCTAAGAAGTATACACAGAAGTTACCATAAATTCCAATATTAACCCTGAACTAAAATGCTTAATAGTTGTGACAGGACCCATAGGCACAATACCAGACACAAAAATCTCTGACATTCCCCGAGTCCAGCTAAATCTATGCAAAAATTCAACGTACATAAAAGGGCCTAAAATCTGGAACTCCCTGCCTGAAAACTCAAGAACTGCAGACTCAACCACCATTTTCAAAACTACCATTAAAAAACATCTTATCTCCCTAACACACTCCACTGTCAGCTAACTACATGAAAACCACCTAAAGAGTGGTACCTCGGGATACAAACAGCTCAAAACTTGAACATTTATGTAAGTGTATTTATGTAAGTGCTTTTATAAGTGTATTTTTGGGGGTCTGAAATGGATTAATCTAATTTACATTATTCCTTATGGGAACAAATTCATTTGGTATCGGCACTCGAACAGCCTTCTCGAACAAAATAAATTCATATCCCAAGGTACCACTGTACTATTACCCGTATCATGCACACATGCAAAACAAAATAGACTTACTCTTGATATCTGTGATTCCTCCTGATTTACACTTACACTCACCCAAATGACTGTAAACATAAAGTTCCAAAAATAGCTACTGCCTAATAAATTTTAAACTAGTCATAAGTTTACCCGAGATACCCCAATATAGGAGCTTTAATAGAAACTGCGTATCATGCCAAGACAAAATTATTCTCATTACTAAATTTACAAATTGCAATATTCTTAAACGTTTTGAACTACCTCATTATTGTAAATCTATATTTAATCACTACAGTTACCTAACTTTAACCCTTTGACTGTTGCAACCCCAAATCCTAAAGTGTCTCTGTGTTAAAAAAAAAAAAAATATGAAATGATAGAGAATCTTTTCCCGATGGTAATGACACCAAAAGTACGAAATCTGATGGAAAACCTATGAAATTACACTCTCACGAAGTTAGCAATCTCGGCAATATATACACATCAGCGATTTCACCCAATTTGAGCCCTATTTTCGGTCAATTTCATTGTTCCATTTGACCAAATTCATAGCTATTTTTTTAGAACTCCATTTGTTCTATCAGTTGAGTACAAGAAACAGCTCATTTACCAATTTCAACTATCCAATAAAGTGGTCAGAAATTGGCAATTTGACCAATTTCATCCAAATTAAAAAAGATGCCACTTTCAAAATAGGGCCCAGAATAAACACTGCAGACATTCCTGGCACTAAAATAACATTTTCTCTGTTCATCAGTCATGCCTCCAGGCCCATCTTATATTATTCTTGTTTTCTATTTTGAATTTTTATTCACACAAAAAATAGAAGATTTGCTGTTATGCAGACTACTGCATTATTGTAATAATTGTATAAATAATGTCAACCCATTTGTGACTGTGTATTAGAATGGCTAGTTGAACATGTATTAGACAGTGACATTTGTTTACTCTTGAACATCGGCTAAAATCGAACATTTCCGCTACTTTGAGCTCAATTTCAAGGTCCTTTTCATTGTGAAACCAATCAAAATCATCTCTATTTCTGTAAAATATCTTCCATTCTATCACAAGAGACCAAGAAAGCGAAAATACAACCATAAATACTATACGAAAATACACCTCAAAGTCGGCGTTTTAATCCAAACACAGTTTTTTTTTTTCTCATTATGCACTGCGTGCTGCAGGATTTTTTTTTATACTGTGCACACTGACCACACAGAACCATTCTCTCACATGTGGGCCTACCAGCTTTCTCCTGCTTGATTTGAAGCTGCTAGAATTTTGGCATACTAATACGTACAGTGGACCCCCGCTTTACGATCACCTCCCAATGCGACCAATTATGTAAGTGTATTTATGTAAGTGCGTTTATACGTGTATGTTTGGGGGTCTGAAATGGACTAATCTAATTCACAATATTCCTTATGGGAACAAATTCGGTCAGTACTGGCACCTGAACATACTTCTGGAATGAAAAAATATCATAAACCGGGGGTCCACTGTACATCAAAAACAGTCTCGTAAGACGTATATATACGACCAAGACAGTCACAGGGGTAATATCAGTACGCTCTATAACCTGTGTCAATACAGAGTAAGAACTAGTATAAGTCTGTCCGAAATGCCTAGGCATACTAGTGGCTTTTGTAATTCATATTTTATAATATGTAAACCACAAATTGTAATTAACCCTTTCAGGGTCCCCAGGCCCTCTCCCAGACTTGTTCTCAGGGTCGCCCAAATTAAAAAAAAAAAAATTATGAAAAGATAATCTTTTCCCGATCATAATGACACCAAAAGTATGAAATTTGATGGAAAACTTACGAAATTATGCTCTCGCGAAGTTAGCGCTCTTGATGATGTTTACGCATCAGCGATTTTGCTCACTTTGAGCCCTATTTTCGGCCAATTCCAGTGTACTAGTCGACAAAAATCATAACTATTTCGCTAGAACTCCATTTTTTCTATCGAATGAGTACAAGAAACCACCCATTTACCGATTTCAAGTATCCAATACAGTGGTCAGAATTTAGCAATTTTGCCAATTTCACACAAATTTCAAAAGATGCCAATTTCCAAATAGGGTCCAGAATAAACAAGAAAGACATTCCTGGCACTAAAATAATATTTCCTCTGTTCATTAGTCATGTCCCCACGCCCCTTACATTCTTTTGCTTTCCACTTTGAATTTTTATTCTCACAAAAAAATTGAAGATTTACTGTTATGCAAACCACTGCATTAGTGTAATGGTATAAATAACATCAGCGCACTTGTGAAATAATATCAGACTCACCAGTTGACGTATATTGGACGCTTCGCACGATTTGTTTACTTTTGAACTTTGGTAAAAATCGAACATTTCTGCTACTTTGAGCTCAATTTCAAGGTACTTTTCATTGTAAAACCAGTCAAAATCATCTCAATTTCTGTAATATGTCTTCCATTCTATAAAATTAGACCAGGAAAACTAGAATACAACAATAAATACCATACGAAAATACAGTGCAAATTCGCTGTTTTAATTCAAAAACACGGTCAGAGTTTTTTTTTTCTCATTACGCACTGTGTGCTGCAGGATTTTTTTATGCTGCGCACACTGACCACATAGACCCATTCTTTCATATGTAGGTCTACCAGCTTTCTCTCACTATATTTGAGGGCGCTACAATTTAGGCGTACTAGTATGTCAAAAACCCTGGTGCGTAAACCGTACTAGTACGGCTGAAACCCTGAAAGGGTTAATATACATGTACTGTACGTACTATAATATGTAAACCCCACATTGCAATTTTTACAGAGAAATAAACATTTCAATTCAATTTCAATTCAATTCATGATTGACTATATAGTTCATTTGGTCACTGTTATGGTGCAGTAATGCTAAAATATTATTTGGTACATTTGCATGTTCAAAAGTAAGCCACTTAATATACATAGCATTCCAGACAAACTAATCCTAAACTTGCTACTAATTCTAGTCATAGCAAAGCACTGCATGGATGCCCTTTGTGGTGGTGGTGGTGGTGATGGAGAGGGGGAAAGTTTGTGGTGGGGAAAGTATGATTTGATAGGGGGGTGGAGAGATAATGAGTCATTAATGGTAACAATTATGTGAAAGGGAGCCTTTGGGTGGTAGAAGTAGGAATGACTGGTGGGTCATAGATAGGTGAAATTGGTGGGTGGATTAAGGGTAGGTGGTGATTGTAGGCTGTAGGTGGGTTTGGGTTGTGGGTGGTGGTGGTTTTGAGAAGTTTTGGGTGGAGGGTGGTGGAGGCAGTAATAGTGGATGGGTTGTGGTGTTGGAAGTAATGGTGGGCTGTGGTGGTGTTGGTGGTAATGGCAGGTTGTGGGTGGTGGTGGTAATGGCGGGTTGTGGGTGGTGTTGGTGGTAATGGCGGGTTGTGGGTGGTGGTGGTGGTAATGGCAGGTTGTGGGTGGTGGTGGTGGTGGTGGTGGTGGTGGTAATGGCAGTTTGTGGGTGGTGTTGGTGGTAATGGCAGGTTGTGGGTGGTGGTGGTGGTAATGGCGGTTTGTGGGTGGTGTTGGTAGTAATGGCAGGTTGTGGGTGGTGTTGGTAGTAATGGCAGGTTGTGTGTGGTGTTGGTGGTAATGGCAAGTTGTGGGTGGTAGTAATGGCAAGTTGCGGGTGGTAGTAATGGCAAGTTGTGGGTAGTGATAATGGCAAGTTGTGGGTGGTGGTAATGGAGGGTTGTGGGCAGTGGTAGTAGTAATGGTGGGTGATGGTGGTAACTTGGAGGTTATTCCAGAGGTCAACACATCCATGGCCTGGTCCTTGACCAGGCCTCCCAGTGGATCAATGTCTGATCAACCAAGTTGTTAGTACTGGCAGCAAGCAATTCAGCATACAAACCACAGCCCGGCTGATCAAGAATTGATTTTAAGTATCAGTCCAGTTCCCACTTGAGACAGCCAGGGGTCTATTGGTAATTTCCCTTATGTATGATGGGAGGCTGTTGAAGTCTTGGGCCCCAGACACTTATTGTGTTTTCTCTCAGTGTACTCATGGTACCCGTGTTTTTTACTGGAGTATGTTGCACCATCTGCCTAGTCTTTTGCTTTCGTGGGGAGTGATTTGTGTGTGCAGATTTGGGACCAATTCCTCTAAAATTTTCCAGGTGAATATTAAAATGTATCTTTCTCCTCTGTGTTCCAAGGAATACAGGTCAAGGGACTTCAAATGTTCCCATAATTAAGGTGCTTGACAGAACTAATACATGCAGTGAAGGTTCTCTGTACGTTATCTAGATCTGCAATCTGAGACCTGCCTTGAATGGGGCTGTTAATAAATAGCAGTATTCCAGCCTAGAAAGAACAAGTGAGTTAAAGAGAATTATCATTGGCAAGGCATACCTCGGCCAGAAAGTTCTCATTATCCATCCTATCATTGTTCTTGCAAATGTATAGTGACACTGCTGTGATCCTTGAAGGCGAGATCCTCTGACATTATCACTCCCAAGTCCTTCACATTAGTTTTTTGCTCTTTTATGTTGTTAGAATTTGTTGTATACCACGTTCTAGCAATTATTAACTCATGTTTTCCATAACGAAGTAACTGAAATTTGTGGGTGATGGTAGTAGTGGTAATGGTGGGTTGTGGATGGTGTGGTGGAAATGATGGCTGTAGGTGGTGGTGGTAATGGTGGGCTGTGGTTGGTGGTAATGGTGGGTTGTGGGTGGTGGTAATGGTGGGTTGTGGGTGGTAGTAATGGTGGGTTGTGCTTGGTGGTAATGATGGGTTGTGGGTGGTGGTAACAGTGGGTTGTGGGTGGTGAGGTGGTGGGTTGTAGGTAGCAGGGGTGGGGAGGTATGATGGCTGCACAGTAGTGGTACCTTGTCTAATCACTTATTCAAGATCATACCTACAAACCTCACGCTGACCTTGTATTAAGTACAGTAAATGGTTTCCCAAGCACAGAACTGGCAAGTGCTCATGCATCCTAACCAAGTTTACACCAATATGCATAATGTACATCACAATATATTAATTGTAAACAGTGTAATCTTAAATATCTCCCTCCCTCTTCCCATTCCCCCCCACCTCTCTGTTATCTCTGTATCCTTATCTCTTAATCTCCATTTATCTCTCACCGTGTTTCACAACTCTCCACTCCCTCCATTTTACAAGCTTCTCACTAACTCCATCTCTCTCACTTTCTCCCTTCCATCTCTCACCTTCAACCTCCTATCTTTCTCCCTCTTATCTCCCATTTTCCCTCTGGCTCTTATACATTCCCACTATCTTTCACCCTCTCCCTCTAACATATGAAAGTAACTCTAGGTCTATCCACTTCTCTCCAGCACTGAATTATAAACAGTATGGTACCAGTATAGTACCATATACAATTTTTATACAATCCATACACTTAAGTCTATGGTTACTCAAGTACCCATACTATAACTATAGTGGCACAATATAAGATGGTAAGATTTGCTGACAAATGTGAACAGTTTCATTTACAAAGGGCATTTTGCTCTAAGTAAGGCTTTATAAAGTCATTACCAACATGACTGGCTAAAGCTCTACCTAGAGAAAAATTATAAGTTTGTAAATAAACGTTTGCTCTGAATGTAGTGTCCTTTTACCAGGGGCTGATAAACTCTGTTAAGTACGTACTGTATATAACCTGCTCAACGGATCTACCATTCAGTAATATAAAGGCTGTTTATGAGTGGCAGTAGCTAAATATTATCTGGCTTGCATAAACTTTCATAGATCCTATAGTTTTTTGACCAAATGTATAATAATAATATTTCCCAATTTATAATACAGTAGGGCCACGTTTTACAGCGTTTCGCCTTACGGCATTCTGCTAATACGGCAATGTCAAATTATGACCAAAACTTGCTATACGGCTCCCTGTCTTTCTAATACGGTGTGCCCCACCCGGTTTGTTTACATTCTCCATGAGTACATCTCTATTATGTCCGGAAACTTTCCAAAATTTCAAGTGTTTTAAAGTTATTGCATATTTTATATGTACTCTGATAATTACTTATGTGTACCTGTACCTAACCCTTTCAGGGTCCAAGGCCCAAATCTGGAGTCACGCACCAGTGTCCAAGAATTTTCAAAAAAAAAATTTGTTATTTTTTCTTATGAAATCGTAGAGAATCTTTTTGTGAAGGTAATAAAACAAAATGTACGAAATTTGGTGGAAAATTGACGAAATTATGCTCTCGCGAATTTTGATGTGTCAGCGATATTTACGAATCGGCGATTTTGCCGACTTTGACTCCCATTTTAGGCCAATTACATTATTCCAATCAACCAAATTCTTAGCTATTTCACTAGTATTACTTCTATTCTATCGATTGAGCACAAGAAATCGCCAAGTCAACTGTTTCAACTACAAAATAAAGTGATCGGAAATTGTTAATTTGGCCAATTTAACACAAAGTTCAAAATATTCCAATTTCAAAATAGGGTCCAGAATGAACAATGTAGGCATTCCTGGCACTAAACTAACATTTCCTCTGTTCATTAGTTATGTTTTGAGGCTTTACAAATAAATTCCATTTTGATTTTTTATTCACATAATGAATTTTTATTCACACCAAAAAATAGAAGATTTACTGTTATGCAATACTGTAATAATTGTATAAATATCATCACCATATTTGTGAATGTATATTAGACCCACCAGCTGACGTGTATTAGACGTGTGAGGTCGTTTGTTTACTCTTGAATATCGGCAAAAATTTAACATTTCCGCTACTTTGAGCTCAGTTTCAAGCCATTTCCAATGCTAAAACCAATCAAAATCATCTCTATTTCTGTAATATGTCTTCCATTCTATCAAATGAGACCAAGAAATCGCAAATACAACTATAAAAAACATACGAAAAAACACTGCAAAGTTGCTGTTTTAATCGAAAAATCATGATTTCATTTTTTTTCTCTCATTATACACAGTGTGCTGCAGGATCTGTTTTATGTGGTGCACACATACCACATAGATGTATTCTCTCATATCTAGGCCCAAATGTACCACTCACAGTTTATCAGAGTGAGCTGAGCTCATGGCGTAGATCTACGGTTTGGACCCTGAACGTAAAGCCGTAGATCTACGGGACGGACCCTGAAAGGGTTAAATATACTTGCACACTGTACTGGTGTGCAGGTACACATTAAAATCACTAAGTCTCTCTCTACTCTTGATGCCATATAATAATCTCTTGGGCACATTAACCCTTTGACTGTCAAGACCCCAAATCCTGAAGTCTCTGCCACAAAATATTCGAAAAAAAAAAACCTTATGAAATGATAATCTTTTCCCGATGGTAATGACACAAAAAGTATGAAATTCGATGGAAAACTTATGGAATTACGCTCTCGCAAAATTAGCGATCTCAGAGATGTATACACATCGACGATTTCGCTCACTTTGAGCCCTATTTTCGGCTAATTCCATTGTTCCAGTTGACCAAACTCATACCTATTTCTTTAAAACTCCACTTGTTCTATCGACTGAGTACAAGAAACAGCCCATTTACCGATTTCAACTACCCAGTAAAGTGGTCAGAAATTGGCAATTTAGCCAATTTCACACAAATTAAAAAAGATGCCACTTTCAAAATAGGGCCCAGAATAAACACTGCAGACATTCCTGGCACTAAAATAACATTTTTCTCTGTTAATCAGTCATGCCTCCAGGCCCATCTTATATTACCCCTGCTTTCTATTTTGAATTTTATTCACAAAAAAATAGAAGATTTATTGTTATGCAGACTACTGCATTATTGTAATAATTGTACAAATAATGTCAACCCATTCATGACTGCATATTAGAATGGCTAGTTGAACACTTACTGGACGGTGATGTCATTTGTTTACTCTTTAACATCGGCAAAATTCGAACATTTCTGCTACTTTGAGCTCAATTTCAAGGTCCTTTTCATTGTGAAACCAATCAAAATCATCTCTAATTCTGTAGTATGTCTTCCATTCTATCACAAGAGACCAAGAAAACGAAAATACAACCATAAATACTATATGAAAATACACCTCAAAGTCGGCGTTTTAATCCAAAAACATGGTCAGTTTTCTCATTATGCAATGCGTGCTGCAGGATTTTTTTATACTGTGCACACTGACCACACAGATCCATTCTCTCACATGTGGGCCTACCAGCTTTCTCCCGCTTGATTTGAAGCCACTAGAATTTTGGCGTATTAACCCTTTCAGGGTCCAGAGGCCAAATTTCAAAGTATGCACCAGTGTCCAAGAATTTTCAAAAAATAATTTTGTTATTTTTTCTTACGAAATGGTAGAGAATCTTTTTCTGAAGGTAATAAAACAAAAAGTACGAAATTTGATGGAAAATTGACGAAATTATGCTCTCGTGAATTTTGTCGACTTTGACTCCCATTTTAGGCCAATTATTTTACTCCAGTCGACCAAATTCTTAGCTATTTCACTAGTATTACTTCTATTCTATAGACTGAGCACAAGAAATCACTAACTCAACTGTTTCAACTACAAAATAAAGTGATTGGAAATTGGTAATTTGGCCAATTTAGTGCAAAGTTCAAAATATTCCAATTTCAAAATAGGGTCCAGAATAAATAATGCAGGCATTCCTGGAACTAAAGTAACATTTCCTCTGTTTATTAGTTATGTTTTCAGGCTTTACAAATGAATTCCATTTTGATTTTTAATTCACATGATGAATTTTTATTCAAACCAAAAAATAGAAGATTTACTGTCATGCAATATTGTAATAATTGTATAAATAATATCAGCACATTTGTGAACGTATATTAAACCCACCAGCTGATGTGTATTAGACGTGTGAAGTCATTTGTTTACTCTTGAACATCAGCAAAAATTTAACATTTCTGCTACTTTGAGCTCAGTTTCAAGCTATTTTCAGTACTAAAACCAATCAAAAGCATCTCTATTTCTGTTGTTGAATTAGACACATGTGCAACTCTTGGATATCTTTATTGAGGAAACGTTTCGCCACACAGTGGCTTCATCAGTCCATACAAAGGAGAAACTTGAAGAACAGGAGGAGAATGAGGTAATCAGTCCCTCAACCTTGAGTCGATGTGGTCAGTCCATCAATCTTGAATAGAATACGGCATATGTGCGGAGAAGCAGCCTAACCCTTGGGCACGACCTACTTCCACATTGGACAAATGTGACACCACCTACGACTGCTGCGCCTCTCCTGCCTATGGTTTATAAGCTGCTTCTCCGCACATATGCCGTATTCTAATCAAGATTGATGGACTGACCACATCGACTCAAGGCTGAGGGACTGATTACCTCATTCTCCTCCTGTTCTTCGAGTTTCTCCTTTGTATGGACTGATGAAGCCACTGTGTGGCAAAAAGTTTCCTCAATAAAGATACCGAAGAGTTGCACATGTGTCTAATTCAACAACATGTCAGTTCTCTGAACCATTCATCTACAATCTCTATTTCTGTAATATATATTCCATTCTATCAAATGAGACCAAGAAATCACAAATACAACTATAAAAAACAGGAAAAAACACTGCAAAGTTGCTGTTTTAATCGAAAATTACGGTCTCAGTTTTTTCTCTCATTATGCACTGTGTGCTGCAGGATTTGTTTTATGTAGTGCACACACATACCACATAGATGTATTCTCTCATATCTAGGCCCAAATTTACTGCTCACAGCTTATCAGAGTGAGCTGAGCTTATGGCATAGATCTACGGTTTGGACACTCAATGTAAAGCCATAGATCTACGGCATGGACCCTGAAAGGGTTAATACATCAGAAACACTGGCTCGTAAGACGTATTTATACGACCAAGGCAGTCAAAGGGTTAAATGTCGTATAATACGCTAATAAAGACGTTTCCATTAATCCGTCTATGATATTTTTTTCAAAATTATACAATAAACACACTACATAACATATAAACATGATACACCCACAGCATAAAAATTGACAAATATGAGATGTATTTACCGAGCAGTTTGTAGAAGTGTCAGAAGAATTAAGTTTTCTCTATTCAAACACCAGTTACTGGGGGGGATAACTTGAGAAAACTATTCCTTTCATATGCCTTCACTCTATCTATAGCTATTCACGAACCTTGTGGGTTCAGCGCTTCATTTTTAATAATAATAATACAGTGGACCCCCGCTTTACGATCACCTCCCAATGCGACCAATTATGTAAGTGTATTTGTGTAAGTGCGTTTGTACATGTATGTTTGGGGGTCTGAAATGGACTAACCTAATTCACAATATTCCTTATGGGAACAAATTCGTTCAGTACTGGCACCTGAACATACTTCTGGAATGAAATAATATCATAAACCGGGGGTCCAATGTAATAATAATAATAATAATAATAATAATTATTATTCACTCTAAAAATGGTGTGTTGCATGAGAATGGGAGTGTTGCTCTTTATTTATTCTATTGTACCACTGTGGAAACAACTTGTATACAATGTAAGGTGTTTGTATGAAAGTGTATCAACCATAACCAGACGCATTTGTTTGCATAGTTCTCTGCGGCTCTGTCTTCTTACTCTATCTCTCTCTCTCTCATGTTTATTCGTTTTTATCTAGCTTACTCACCTCTCACCCTACATTAAGACTACAAATATTTTAAGGTAAGTAATGAGTGTACTGTATGCATTTTATAGCTCTAGGGTGCTTTAAATGTATACGTAATATGTGTGGGTGGGGTAGCCAGGTGGGTTACCATACCTCTCACACCTGACTTTCTACAAATAAATACTTCACCTCTCACCCTACATTAAGACCATTATGACTACAAATATTTTAAGGTAAGTAATGAGTATACTGTACAGTGGACCCCTGCATAACGATATTAATCCATTCTTGAGAGCTCATTGTTATGCGAAATTATTGTTATGCGAATGAATTTTCCCCATAAGAAATAATGGAAATCAAATTAATCCGTGCAGGACACCCAAAAGTATGAAAAAAAATTTTTACCAAATGAAATATACATTTTCCTACACACAAAGAGAAGGATACATGCACAATAGTAGAGTAGTACATGCACAATATATATTGTGCATGTACTACTCTACTAAATGAAGAATAAATGACACCTTTATTGAAGATGCAGCAATGACTGATGAGACAGTGTGTCCTGGGAGTGCCTTTTCCTCCTGAGTACTGTAGGTCCTGTTTGGCATTTTCTTCCAGAACATGCCTTATCACACTGTGTATGCCACTACGATTCTTAAATCTCTCAAACTAACCTTTACTGGCTTTAAATTCACCAATATGAGCACTAGTTCCAGGCATTTATTCCTGTTCTCCTGGGTGTTAGTCGACTGGTGTGGGTTGCATCCTGGGAGACAAGATTAAGGACCCCAATGGAAATAAGTTAGACAGTCTTCGATGACACTGACTTTTTTGGGTTATCCTGGCTGACAGTGCTACAGCAGCAGCAGCTGACAGTGCAGCAGCAGCTGACAGTGCAGCAGCAGCTGACAGTGCTACAGCAGCAGCAGATGGTGCTACAGCAGCAGCAGATGGTACTACAGCAGCAGCAGCAGCTGACGGTGGTACAGCAGCAGCAGCAGCTGACGGTGGTACAGCAGCAGCAGCAGCAGCTGACAGTGCTACAGCAGCAGCAGCATCAGCAGTTGACCATGGTACCACAGTATTTCAATAATATTTCTCACCCTTTTTAACACAGGGTTGGCACTAGAAGCTTTCTTGGGGCCCATGGTCACTTATTTTGCAGATAAAATCACCAAAAACGCTGTAATACGAAATGCTCCGATTGTATGCTTGGATGTTACCGCGGAGGCTGGCTTGTAAACATTGCCACCGGCGGAACATGTGAGGCTGGCTCAGGCCTCACATAGACGCGTCTCGGACGAATAGCGTTGAGCGAGTTTTTTAGCGCTATGCGAGGCAAAATTTTAGTGATAAAATGTATCGCTATGCGGATTTAACGTTATGTGATACCAATGGTATGCGGGGGTCCACTGTATATGCATTTTATCACTCTAGAGCGCTTTAAATGTCATAGTATATTATGTGCAGGTGGGGTGGCCAGAAGGTCTACCATACCTACCCCACCTGACTGTTTTCTGGTGATGTCCGCTCTCTGGAGGTAGCCTGAAACCTAACCTGCCATAAAAATAAAGCCCTACTGCACATAAATCATACAATAAATTTAAAGCCTGGTGGCCTGGTGGTTAACGCTCTCGCTTCACACAGTGAGGGCCTGGGTTCGATTCCCAGCCAGAGTAGAAACATTGGACGTGTTTCTTTCCACCTGTTGTCTATGTTCCCCATCAGTAAAATGGGTACCTGGGTGTTAGTCGACTGGTGTGGGTCGCATCCTGGGACACTGACCTAAGGAGGCCTGGTCACAGACCGGGCCGCGGGGGCGTTGACCCCCGGAACTCTCTGCAGGTAAACTCTGCAGGTAAGAGGGCCCTGCTTTTACAGCAGGTTAGGTTCAGGGCTACTGCTATAAAGCAAAAAAATTGCTGTAAAGCAAAACAGCCTTTTTTTTACTTTCAAATGCACATAAAAGCCTAATAACATGTTTACATTTTCATATACTGTACCATTAAGTGAGCAATAGAGGTAGCCCTAAAACATACACATACAGTAGGACCCCCATATCCACAGGGGATATGTTCCAAGGACCTGTGGTAGATACTGAAACTGTGAATAGTAGCAAACTCGATATAAACTGTATATGTCATATATGTACATACCTATTACAAAGTGTAACTGATAAATTATGCAAAATAAGTGAAGCATTATCACTTTTTCATTGATGGTAAGCACTTCATGGCTTCTCTTAGGCTTTGAAGAACTGCCAGCTTCTCTACTTTTGCACTTTGGGACCATTTTTATGCAAAAATTCAGAGGTATTTTTTGGGTCCCAGTAAACAGTGGACAACTGAAACCACTGATACTGAACCAGCAGATATGGGGGTTCTACTATACAGTACACACATCATTTACCTTGAAATATTTTAGTCCTTATCTTATAGTGATTGGTGAATATATTTATTGTAGGAAGTCTGAATAAATGAAGAACGGGTATACAGTGAAACCCTGAATTCTGCCCGCATTGGATATTGTACGATTCGGATTTCAACCAATTTTTTTGACAAAATTTTGCTCTGGATTTCGTACCTCATCCTGGAAATCGTCCGTATCAGATGCATCCGCCCACCCGGGACACTGCTACTCATGTGTATGTCTCTAAGTCTGGCTCTGTCACTGGTTGAGTGAGCATTCATCTGAAACATTTTGTAATAATCCATTTTTTTTTGTGCTTGTTTATTGAGTGCAATTGCAAAATAAGCCACCATGTGCCCAAAGAAAGTTCCTAGTGCCAGGCCTTAGGTAAAGAAAGTGAGAAACACAATAGAATTCAAGAAAGAGACTGTAGAAAAATACAAAAGTGGCATATGTGTGGCTGAGCTTGCCAGGATGCATGGCAAGTCCAAATCAACAATCAGTTCCATCCTGGCAAAGAAAGTATGTAGAAATCAAGGAAGCTGATGTTGCAAAAAGGGTAAATATGGTAACGAAACAGAGATCACAAACAATCGAAGATGTGGAGACGACGTTGTTGGTTTGGATCAACAAAAACCAGTTAGCGGGAGATAGTGTTGTGGAGTCGATCATTTGCGAAAAGGCAAGGCAGTTGCATGCAGATCTCAAAGAAAATGCCTGCAATGAGTGCTGCTCTTAGTGAATTTAAGGCCAAAAGAAGCTGGTTCAACAGATTCAAGAAGCGTAGTGGCATACACAGTGTTGTAAGGCATGGTGAGGCTGCAAGTTCAGACAAACGTGTGGCCAAAAAATTCGTTGACGAATTCAATGAGTACATAGAAGCTGAAGGATTTGTCCCCAAACAAGTCTTCAATTGTGACGAAACAGGCCTCTTTTGGAAGAAAATGCCAAAGAGGACCTACATCATGCAGAAGGAAAAGGCACTCCCAGGACACAAGCCTATGAAGGTTGGGCTAACTCTTTTGTTCTGTGGTAACGCTAATGGGGATTTCAAAATGAAACTTTTACTGGTGTATCACTCTGAAAATCTCCGAGTGTTCAAGAAAAACAATGTGGTCAAGAGTAAATTGCGTGATGTGGAAAGCTAATAAGGCATGGGTCACAAGGCAAATTTTCATTGACTGGGTCCATGAAGTGTTTGGCCTGAAAGTGAAAAAATACCTTCTGGAAAATAAACTGCCACTCCAGTGCCTCCTGGTACTGGACAAGGCTCCTGCTCATCCTCCAGACTTGGAAGACCAATTGTTTAGGGACTTCAGTTTTATAATAGAGAAATTTTTGCCTCCTAACACCACTCCTCTCATCCAACCCATGGACCAGTAGGTCATTTTTAACTTCAAAAAACTCTACACAAAAGCAATGCTTCAAAAGTGCTTTGAAGTGACCTGGGACAATGAATTGACCCTAAGAGTTCTGGAGGAATCACTTCAATATCCTCCATTGCATAAGCCTTATTGGTAAGGCTTGGCAGGACGTGACTTCTAGAACTTTGAACCCTGCTTGGAGAAAATTGTGGCCAGAATGTGTCCTCGACGAAGATTTATGAAGGGTTTGAGGTTGACCCTGTCAACCCTATGTGTATTGTGGAATCTACAGTATTGTGTCTTTGGGGAAGTCCATGGGGTTGGATGTGAGTGGCCAGGATGTGGAAGAGTTGGTGGAGGACCACAGGGAAGAGCTAACCACTGAAGAGCTGCAAGACCTTCATCTGGAACAACAACAGACCACAGCTGAGGAAATTGCTTTAGAGGAGGAGGAAAAGAGAGGGGAGAAGGTGCCTTCTTCAGCAATTAACCCTTAAACGGTCCAAACGTATATATATGTTCATGTGTGTAGCGCCCCAAATGTATATATACATTTTCTCTGTCCTTCATTCAACACTGCCACGATAAGCACGTTAAGAGACCATACAATAAGTGTCAGGGGCCCGAGACTGTTCAACTGCCTCCCAGCATACATAAGGGGGATTACCAACAGACCCCTGGCAGTCTTCAAGCTGGCACTGGACAAGTACCTAAAGTCGGTTCCTGACCAGCCGGTCTGTGGCTCGTACGTTGGTTTGCGTGCAGCCAGCAGTAACAGCCTGGTTGATCAGGCTCTGATCCACCAGGAGGCCTGGTCACAGACCGGGCCGCGGGGGCGTTGACCCCCGGAACTCTCTCCAGGTAAACTCCAGGTAAGCCTGAGTCACCTAGACATGAGAGAATGGGTGTGCGCACTCACTGTGCACCACATGAAAATAATTGGGGATGCCTGGGTACCATATGCTCTTTTTTCCTATTAAAAAAAATTTTTTTTTTTTTTTTTTTTTAAAATTTGGGGCGCTACACGAGTGAACGTATATATACGTTTGAACCGTTTAGGGGTGCAAACATTTGTGGAAAAATATCACCCTGACCAAGCTGATACAAGCCTCATCTGCAACGTGTTCAGTGACAATACCTTGTTCCATTTTAGGCAAATCTTAGAGATGCCAGAAACAGAGCTCACTGGACAGATTTTTAGTGTGACAGGGGCCCAGTACCAGTAAAAGATAAAGAAGGGAAGTAACCCTGGATAGGGCTTTGATACCTGAAGTCCTTATGGAGGGGGATTCCCCTTCCAAACAATAACCTCTGCTCCTCCTTCCTCTCCCCTCTTCGCCATCCATACCCCAACAAGAGTTTTCAATAAAGGTGTGATGTTAAATGTTCATTTATCCATTTCATTAGTCATTTATATTTCTTTCTCATTGTTTTCTGTTATGTAAAACTATAGTTATTCTTTAAAAAATGTATTTTTTGTTAATATTTTTGGGTGTCTGGAAGAGATTAACTGTATTTACATTATTTCTTATAGGAAATATTGCTTTGGTTTTCGTCCATTTCGGATTTAGACCGACCTTCTGGAATGGATTAAGGACGAAATCCGGGGTTCCCCTGTAATAGAAAACTGCTGTATTAGTGAAACACTGTAAAGCGAACCACTGTACAGCAAGGCCCTCCTGTAGAATGCACAGCTTTTTGGGCAAACTTAGATGAATTAAATCTACTTAATACTAAAATTACTATATATGTGGAATTTTTCATGCTTGTGGGTCTAATAATGACAGGAAATTAAGAATAAGTCAAAATCCATTTTACAAGGTTAACTAAAAATTTAAAATTGTAATTAATTGGAAAAGGATGGATACCTGGAATATACCTGGAGAGGGTTTCAGGGATTAACACCCCAGCGGCCCAGCCTGTGACCAGGCCTTGTGGTGGATCAGAGCCTGATCAACCAGGCTGTTACTGTTGGCTGCACCTAAACTGACGTACGATCCACAGCCTGGCTGGTCAGGTACTGACTTTAGGTTCCTGTCCAGCACCTTCTTGAAGACAGCCAGGGGTCCAATTGTAATCCCCCATATGTATGTGGGGAAGCAGATGAACAGTCTTGGACCCCTGACACTGTGTTGATTCTTAGTGTACTCGTGGCACCCCTGCTTTTCATTTGGGGGATGATGCATCTCCTGCCCAGTCTTTTGCTTTCATAGGGAGTGATTTTCATTTGCAAATTTGGGACTAGACCCTCTAGGATTTTCCAAGTGTATATTATCATGCATCTTTCTCGCCTGTGTTCCAGGGAGTACAAATCAAGGGACTTCAACTGTTCCAGTAATTTCAGTGCTTTATCGTACTTATATGTGCCATGAAAGTTCTCTGCAATTTCGCCTGCATTGAAAGGGGCCATTAGTGTGCAGCAATATTCCTGCCTAGAGAGAACGAGCGATCTGAAGAGAATCATGGAATCCCTAGTTTTGAAAGTTCTCATTGTTCAAGGTCAGGTTAGGTTCAAGGTCAAAAATGACTGATTAAGGTCTTTAAGCACACACTACTTGTTTTAGCGCTGACCTGAATTCAGAAACTTGCTTGTCTGATAAGCAATTTCATATTCTTGGCCTTTAATAGGCCAAAATTTCTGAAAAGGTTTAATCAAACACGAGGGCTAACAAAGATAAATTTATATTTCTAGTGTTGTGTCTGTATCTTCTGTTAGAATTTTCTAGAAAATGTCTTATGTCAGCATGAACTTCACAATGTACTATTCTAAAAATGTGGAGCAAACAGCAGTATGTATGAATGACATTTATATTTAGTAGGTTTTGGGACTTTAATAAGGACAGTGTGTTGGCTATAATAAGAATCTGTGATTGTGGGTGATGAGTGGTTTAAGGTGGGTTGCCAAAGTAGATCCCCAGGCATACATCCCATTGTTGTAATAATGATAAATAATAATACATAATTAAAATTTACCACTCCGTAACTTACGTCTAGTAGTAAATAGCCTGTAAGCATCAGAGTTAGACTGCTCAAAATGCTCATGCATGCTAGTGGCTTTCTTTGTGCTCGACAATATTTTATTACAATTAAACTATACACTGTATTGCACGGAGAAATAAATGATTTGATTTTTAAAGTATGGGTAGATAATGGAAAAGCAGAGTGCAAAAACAATGCACTGAGAACATGAATTTTGCAGTATCTCAAAATAAGAAAATGGTATCATCAAAAGTTCTCCACGAAAAGTATATCCTGATTAAGGAAACCACTTTTTTATTTCCAGCTGTCCGTGCACTGTCCAACACGATGGAGATAAATGGTATAAAATACTGAAACAACGGAAATATACACATATGCAGCATAATGCGATCCTTTATGGATTATGTTTCGCCAAATGTGTAAGCAAAACTTAGTCCATAAAGGATCGCATTATTGCATTTGACTACTTTTCTACTGTCCATCACACAAGTTTAGTGGGGGGTTATAGGTTTGCCTACATTTTAATAATAATAATATCTTTATTTACTACAAGTACATACATGTACTAGGTATACAGGCCTAGCTGACATCAATGACATACATGTGTACTACTATATAGAAAGCCCATTGTTAGGCTGAGCATTTCAGGCAAATTAAGTCAGTTTTGTCCCCAGGATGTGACCCACACCAGTCGACTAACACCCAGGTACCCATTTTACTGATGAGTGAACATAGACAACCAGTGTAAGGAAACGTTTCTGATGTTTCAATCCCTTAGCCAGGAATCAAACCCGGACCCTCACCATGTGAAGCAAGAGCTTTTGCCACCAGACCATGGGACACCTTGCAATTGAGGGCTTATTCACTTTAAATTTGCAAAGCCTACCAAATGTATCAAAAAAAAAAAACACAGACATGTTTAGGACAAGAGGCAAGTGTATTGTATAAGAGATAAACGTACACGAAAGAGCTAAGCATGTAGAAGAATGTACTTGGATTAGCTCAGAGGGTTAGTAACCCAGAATTATCCAAGAAAGACAATTGACGTGGCTTGTTTCTACTCGGGGATCCTTGGTCTTCCCCAGGATGAGAGCAGTCAGCAAACACCTAGGTACCTATATACTGCTAAGTGAACAAGGGCAACAGATGTAAGGACTCAAGGACTGAACCCGGGTCCCTTGGATGTGAGCCAAAGGCGCTACCACTGAGCCATAAGTGAATATAATATGAGAGAAGTACTTGTACAGACAAAATACAGGTGTAAAAGATGAGACAAGCATATATAACATGAGGCAAGTGTGTAGGATGAGACGTGTATGGGTAGATGAGAGACAGGTGTACAGGTAGAAGATGAGATAATTTTACAGATAGATGAGAGACAGGTGTACAGGTAAAAGATGAGAGACAGGTGTATAGGTAGACGATGATGATGATGATTATAATCAAGGGGGACTGCTAAATCTGGAGGATAATGCAGCGCCTGTGGGGGGAATGTGGAAGGTATTAGGCTTAATTCAGGGAACTGGAGCACAGATCCAATTCCCTAGATCAAGAGGCCCTCACCAGCATCAAGGAACCTTCCTAGAGGAGGGTAGAAGATGAGAGACAGGTGTACAGGTAGATGAGAGACAGATGTACAGGTAGAAGAGACAGGTGTACAGGTATAAGAGACAGGTGTACAGGTGAAGATGAGACAGGTGTACAGGCAGAATATGAGACAGGTGTACAGGTAGAATATGAGACAGGTGTACAGGTAGAGGATGAGACAGGTGTACAGGTAGAAGATGAGAGATAAGTGTACAGGTAGATGAGTGACAGGTGTACAGACAGAAGATGAGAGATGGATGTACAAGTAGATGAGACAGGTGTACAGGTAGAAGAGAGACAGGTGTACAGGTAGAAGACGAGACAGGTGTACAGGTAGAAGACGAGAGACAGGTGTACAGGTAGAAGATTGAGAGACAGGTGTACAGGTAGAAGATTGAGAGACAGGTGTACAGGTAGAAGATTGAGAGACAGGTGTACAGGTAGAAGATTGAGAGACAGGTGTACAGGTAGAAGATTGAGAGACAGGTGTACAGGTAGAAGACTGAGAGACAGGTGCACAGGTAGAAGATGAGACAGTTGTACAGGTAGATGAGAGACAGATGTACAGGTAGATGATGATGATTATTATCAAGGAGGAGTGCTAAACCTGTAGGATTATGCAGCACCTGTGGGGGGGGAATGTGGAAGGTATTAGGCTTAATTCAGGGAACTGGAGAACAGATCCAATTCCCTAGATCAAGAGCCCCTCACCAGCATCAACAAACCTTCCTAGAGGAGGGTAGATGAGAGACAGGTGTACAGGTAGATGAGAGACAGATGTACAGGTAGAAGAGACAGGTGTACAGGTAGATGATGAGAAACAGGTGTACAGGTAAAGATGAGACAGGTGTACAGGTAGAATATGAGACAGGTGTACAGGTAGAGGATGAGACAGGTGTACAGGTAGAAGATGAGAGACAAATGTTCAGGTAGAAGATAAGACACAAGTGTACAGGTATAAGAGACAGGTGTACAGGTAGAAGATGAGAAACAGGTGTACAGGTAAAGATGAGACAGGTGTACAGGTAGAATATGAGACAGGTGTACAGGTAGAGGATGAGACAGGTGCACAGGTAGAAGATGAGAGATAAGTGTACAGGTAGATGAGTGACAAGTGTACAGACAGAAGATGAGAGACAGATGTACAAGTAGACGAGACAGGTGTACAGGTAGAAGCGAGACAGGTGTACGGGCAGAAGATGAGAGGTGCACAGGTAGATGAGACAGGTGTACAGATAGATGGGACAGGTGTACAGGTAGATTAGACAGGTGTACAGGTAGAAAATGAGACATGTGTATGGGTAGAAGAGACAGGTAGAAAACGACGAGACAGGTAGAAGACGACGAGACAGGTGTACAGGTAGAAGATGAGAGAGAGGTGCACAAGTAGAAGGCAAGACAGGTGTATAGGTAGATGACGATGATTATTATTATAATCAAGGGCGGTGCTAAACATGTAGGATTATGCAGTGCCTGTGGGGGGGGGGGTGGAAGGTATTCAGGCTTAATTTAGGGTACTGGAGCACAGATCCAATTTCCCAGATCAAGAGCCCCTCACCACAATCAAGGAACCTTCCTTGAGGGGGGGTAGAAGATGAGAGACAGGTGTACAGGTAGATGAGAGACAAATGTACAGGTAGATGAGAGAAGTGTACAGGTAAGAGGAGACAGGTGTACAGGTAGATGAGACGTGTACAGGTAGAAGCTGAGAGACAGGTGTACAGGTAGAGGATGCGACGTGTACAGATAGAAGCTGAGAGACAGGTGTACAGGTAAAGGATGCGACGTGTACAGGTAGAAGCTGAGAGACAGGTGTACAGGTAGAAGATGAGACGTGTACAGGTAGAAGATGAGACGTGTACAGGTAGAAGATGAGACGTGTACAGGTAGAAGATGAGACGTGTACAGGTAGAAGATGAGAGACAGGTGTACAGGTAGAAGATGAGAGACAGGTGTACAGGTAGAGGATGCGACGTGTACAGGTAGAAGATGAGACAATTGAATATTTTGAAGATGAGAGATGAGAGTACGGGTGTACGTTGCGAGACAAGTATAGAAGATGAGACAAGTGTAAGTTGACAGATTTCATTGAGAGATGAAATCTCTCACCTTACACTTTTAAGATAAGAGAGACGTAAGTGTTAAATGAAACATAAGTGCATAAAACAAGCATACAAGACAAGAAAGAAGAGTAGATGAGAAACCAGCGCATGAGACGAGTGTACAAGACGAACGACAAGTGTACGAAAAATGTTAAGTGGAGAGGCAAGGGTATGAGAGACGAGGCCTACAAGATGAGAAACAAGTGTAACTGGCAAGAGACAGGGGTAAGACATGAGAAAGGTGTCCCGGTCCATCCTGTCATTTAAGCAGTGTCAACAGGATATCCTCCTTCCCTAACCCACCCCAGGATCTTGATATCGTGGAAGAGTTCACTCACAGGAATAAAAGTACCTGTGTTCTCTCAAACTGGTCCCTCTCCTGGTCCAGGGTGTTGCTTCTCCTCGCTCCCAGCACATTAGGTATCTTCTTCATAGAAGTCATCTTGCCTGTTCTAAGCACTAGAGTAATAATTCCATGACCACCTCCACACGACCCCTCACACCACACTCACTATAGACGACACGATCAATGGATATGGACAAAGTACCATCAGATGCTTTCAAAACTGTTTAGGTTATCTTAGAGAGCGTCTCACAAAGAATCCAACCTTATATCCCCCGGATTAAATACTATAGTAATTTTTTTTGCTTATACCTAATATGGATAAAAAAAAAAGACCAATAGAAATATGGAAATAAAGTCACATTGTTTCACTTTATTGAGTTAAATCTACGTAATGCATTATTAATGTTTGCCTACATCATCTACGTGCTCTCCTAACCACCATACAAATCTATACTATCTGTAAAATCATTTGTAAATTTCCTGAATGAACATTATCTCGGTTAAAAATTGCCCTACCATATATATATATAAATATATATATATATATATATATATATATATATATATATATATATATATATATATATATATATATATATATATATATATATATATATATATATATATATATATATATATATATATATATATATATATATATAAGAAATAAGTCACTTCGTCTGAAATCTAAAAATCTGAGGTACAGCGGCGCTGTATGACCCTTGTAGGTTTAGCGCTTCTTTTTTATAATAATAATAATAATAATAATAATAATAATAATAATAATAATAATAATAATAATAATAATAATAATAATAATAATAATAATAATAATAACTGAGGTACAGATGAGTACAGTTACATAAATTTATAATGTGTTATTTGACACTAGATACTTTTTTTAGATGGTATTATTGTCAGTTCACTCATTATTTAGAGCTTATTGTGTACATATTTTATAGCAGAAACAAATCAGTTAAAATCAAGATTTATCGAATTCACAAAGACCATTAAGGCCACAGTTCACATGTACTTTATCTTGCAGTAAACTACAAATCCTAAAAAAAATGTCTTAGAATAACCCTTTATAGATGCTGAGATTTTTAGATACAGATACACATAAGTACAATTATCATACGTAGAGTAAATTCCCTAGGATAACCCTAGAAAGTCATTCAAAGTGAGACATGTACAGTTGTGGATGTATATAGGTACATAGGACGATGTTAATGACCCCAGTTGAATTATTCCGTAACGATGAAGCCAGATAATACGTCATCTGTAACGTCATCTTGATTTTTATGAGGTGGAACGTTCGGCTCACAACCAGAAGGACCAAGGTTCAATCCCCGGAGAAAAGTGTAGGTATGATTGTCTCTTATACAACTATTGTTCATTTTAATCTAGCAGTAGACACCTAGGACACAGAAAATCCATAAAGAATCATATAGGAAACAGATCACGTACCTTGTTTCCCGTTATATAACACTAGAGTTAATAATACGAATAAAGTCGTATATTTTATTAACATTAATAAATACATTGCTTTACACAATGAAATACTTCCAAAGGTCTGACGTTTACTTTCACATTGGCGTATTGCCCAGTCTGTGGCTTCAGGAGTTTCTAATATATTTGCATAGTGACTTTCCCTCCGGTATAGCGACTGATTATTATAATAACTAAGCGCTAAACCCACATTAGCGACTAATAACATGACTAACACAAATACCTATTTTTCCCTGCTAAATAGGCAGGGATGTAAGGATTATAAGGGAGCGCTAAACCCGTAGGGATCATACAGTACCTGGGGAGGGATAAGGAAGGCATTCAGGTTCAATTCAGGGAACCGGAGCACAGATCCAATTCCCCAGATCAAGAGCCCCTCACCAGGGTCAAGGAACCTCAATACACCAATACATAAAGGTGGTGACCCTACAGACGTAAACAACTATAGGCCAATATCAAACTTACCATTGCTATCCAAAATCCTCGAGAAACTCGTGCACAGGAGACTATATTCATTTATAACATCACAAAACATACTCAACCCCTGCCAGTTTGGATTCAGGAAAAATAAAAGCACTAATGATGCAATTATAAAAATGCTAGACCTGCTTTACACAGTGCTTGGGCTGCTTCATCTAGCTATGACAATCTTCCCAGTACCACACAGGAAAAATTAAATGACAAATATGATGCAAGGGAGAGACTTGTTTGCTTTATGCTCAGCAAGGAAGATGACTGCAACATTCCATTCACTAATTACGAACTTGATGCAGCACTAACTAGGGCAACTCCACGTCGCCTGGTGAGGATGGTATTACTTACAACATACTCAGATTGCTGTGTCGAGTACCAGGTAATCCATTACTTGAATTATATAACATGAACTATGTCACTGGGGAGCTCCCTCAATCGTGGACCAACAGCCTCATCATTCCAATTCCTAAGCTCAATCAACAAAATGCATTTCGCCCAATATCTCTTACTAGCTGCTTGTGTAAAACATTTGAGAGAATGATTCTTAATCGTCTCATGTACAGAATTAAACAATTTTTGTCTCCCCGGTTACATGGTTTCATGCATGGAAGGAGCGTGCATCATTGCATAGCCACCTTTCTCACCCTGCACACTGACAGCTCATACACTACCTTTCTTGACCTTAAATCCGCTTTTGATGTAGCCAGCCGACATGTAATCATAGGCTACCTGTCCAACAGAAAATCGTCTGTGTTGTTCCAGGGACATAGAAGTGTAACTAAAGACTTGGAATTAGGAACCCCACAGGGAGGTGTGCTCAGTCCCACACTGTTCAATATTCTAATTAATGCATTACTTAATGCTATGCCTAGTCAGCCCCATCATTATATGATTAGTTTTGCTGATGATATAATGATTCACACCACCGGATTCTCCAACACCCAAAACTTTCTTATTCATGTACTAGCCTCGTGTCAGGACCTGGGGTTGATAATTTCTACTGATAAAACAAAGATACTCAATAGGCGTCCTCCCCGACAGAGAGGCACAGTTCGTCAGATCCAATTGCATGATGGGTCTCTTCTAGAATATGTAAGCAGATACAGGTATCTAGGCTTTGAGGTTCCACTACTTGGACCTGTTGTAACAAGACTAAGAGCACTTAGAGTTGTGGCTGGGTTTCACCCCAGGTATGGTGCTATTACAATTGTGAAAATGATGTATCTTGCTTATATTAGATCATTGGTTGATTATGCTGCGCCACTACTTGCTCTTGTGTCTGACTGGAAGCTTGGAGGGCTGGAAAAACTGCAGAACGAAGCAATGAGGATCATTTTAGGATGCCCTCGTACTGCCAAAATTTTAAATATGCAAAAAGAACTTGATATTCCAAGCATCAGAGATCGTGTTACTAAAAGAAATATCCTAATTGGGGTTAATATGCTCAGGTAAGCCCATTCAAACCCCTGCACAGAAGCCCTCCAAACTTTCCTCAGCACTGGTGAACACTCCTCCAGATGGATCGAAAAAACTGGAATCGACCTCCGCATGAACCAGCTACAAATCAGTGGTTCCCAAACTTTTTCAGCTTGTTACCCAATTTAACATGCCACATAAAGCATGTTACCCCTTTCACAAAATGTTGTTATTATTGATATATATGGCTAAATTAAAACACTTGAGATATTTTCTTTTATTTATTGTATTTGAACATTGTGCATCTCTAATGTAAATTGTGAGTTCATTACCTCTGTAACTTGCTCAGCTATCAAAACTTTGGAGTCCAGTCCCTGGACCAATTATGTACCTCTGTAATCTTTTGACTACCGCCCACAGGATGGGTATGGGGTGCATAATAAACATATTAAACTAACTAACTAATGACTATTACCAAAGATGTCAAGAACATCAGTGGGATGGATGGAGTTGCATACTTGAAGCTAGTTTAGGAATTCTTGGCTTCATACCAGCTTATGTCTACCTCGGCTGATGCTCACAGATAAACTGACAGTGTGAAATAGAGGCAGCCTCAGGAAGTGAGTGACGCGTACTGGACAGGTCGATCAGGGCTACTGAGTGACTTTTGTCCTGAAGCATACTTGTCAAAATACTTTTGGGTTTCCACACACTTAGCTATATATTTCTTTTCTAATACTGTATATTAGTTTTTGATGTTTATTGTTATTTGGTTTAACTTTATTACTTACTTATAATAGGTTTACTTTACAACTTTATATACTAAGACAAAGTTAACAATAATCCTCATACCGGGTACCGCATTGTTTTCTTGATTTTCAGAATTCATAACTTTTTTTGTCACCCCTCCATTATCCCCCAGAAATGGTTAAATTACCCCCAGGGGGTAATTTACCCCCAGTTTGGGAACCACTGAGCTACATGATCTATGTCAACTAAGGCAACAGCGGCAATTCTCCGCTCCATGGGATATTACCCCATTCCAATCTACCATTCCCCCCCAAACTACTTCTTAAATCACAACCAAAACTTCGCCTTGAAGCCAAACATGAGGCCTTAAGCTGTATTGATAACTTAGTCACACAGCACACACTCTCGCAAATTATTTACGTTGATGGTTCTGTTCACCAATCCACTGGTGCAGCTGGTAGTGCTGCTGTTGTCGTGCAGAGTGATGGCTCTCTTAAAGAATTTGGAGCATGCATCAATAATTGGGCCTCTACCCTTCAGACAGAACTGTTTGCCATACTCCTTGCACTGAAATGCATCTATGTATCTAAGATTGACAGTTTAATTGTAACTGATTCTGTCATCCATAAATGCTCTCAACTCATTAAGTATAAATTGTGGCATGCTTGTGTCAGAAGCCAGACATAGGTATGGTAAGATTGTGGACAGTGGAGTCAGAGTGCACATGCTGTGGATTCCATCTCACATTGGTCTTCAGATGCATGATAGAACTGATAAATTGGCTAAACTGTATGCTTTCAAAGAGGGAGTAGATTACAATCTTGGCTTGTCATGTAGTAGTTTAAGAACTATAATACGAAAAGAACTTCAACTGAATTTTATTGACTTAAGACTCAGGGAGATTGACACCAGTCAGTCCATCTATCATCATTCTATTATGCAGGAGGAGCCACATGTCTATGGTGCATCCAACAAAATAAGCAGACTCTTGGATGTCACTACTGCCCGGCTCCGGCTGGGTTACAAGTATCTTTGGCAGGTTAAATCACCACCACCAGATGTAGACCAAACGAAATGTAAACTTCGCCAGATGGACTATTGTCACACCCTGCGTCATTATGTACTGGAGTGCGATAAAATTATTGAATTTAGAAACAACTCACTCAGAAATGTTCAAGAAATGGCAAAGTATTTTATCCACAGTTGTATATTACAGACCATTCTGGAGAAATAACCTGACTTTGCTAGCTGTAAATAATGCATTACCACGTGTATGTGTGTGTGTGTGTGTGTACTCACCTATTTGTGGTTGCAGGGGTCGAGTCCTAGCTCCTGTGTGTGTGTGTGTGTGTATGTGTGTGTGTGTGTGTGTATGTGTGTGTGTGTGTGTGTGTGTGTGTGTGTGTGTGTGTGTGTGTGTGTGTGTGTGTGTGTGTGTGTGTGTGTGTGTGTGAAGTGTGTGTGTGTGTGTGTGAAGTGTGTGTGTGTGAAGTGTGTGTGTTTGTGTGTGTGTGTGTTTGCTGGCATGCTGTGTATGAGTGTGTGTGTATGAGTGTATGTGCGTGTGTGCGTATTAGTTTGTGTATGAGTGTGTGTGTGTGTGTGTGTGTGTGTGTGTGTGTGTGTGTGTGTGTGTGTGTGTGTGTGTGTGTGTGTGTGTGTGTGTGTGTGTGTGTGTGTGTGTGTGTGTGTGTGAAGTGTGTGTGTTTGTGAAGTGTGTGTGTGTGTGAAGTGTGTGTGTTTGTGTGTGTGTGTATGTGTGTGTGTGTGTGTGTATGTGTGTGTGTGTGTGTGTGTGTGTGTGTGTGTGTGTGTGTGTGTGTGTGTGTGTGTATGAGTGTATGTGCGTGTGTGCGTATGAGTTTGTGTATGAGTGTGTGTGTGTGTGTACTCACCTAGTTGAGGTTGCGGGGGTCAAGTCCGAGCTCCTGGCCCCGCCTCTTCACTGATCGCTACTAGGTCACTCTCCCTGAGCCGTGAGCTGTATCATACCTCTGCTTAAAGCTATGTATGGATCCTGCCTCCACTACATCACTTCCCAAACTATTCCACTTACTGACTACTCTGTGGCTGAAGAAATACTTCCTAACATCCCTGTGATTCATCTGTGTCTTCAGCTTCCAACTGTGTCCCCTTGTTACTGTGTCCAATCTCTGGAATATCCTGTCTTTGTCCACCTTGTCAATTCCTCTCAGTATTTTGTATGTCGTTATCATGTCCCCCCTATCTCTCCTGTCCTCCAGTGTCGTCAGGTTGATTTCCCTTAACCTCTCCTCGTAGGACATACCTCTTAGCTCTGGGACTAGTCTTGTTGCAAACCTTTGCACTTTCTCTAGTTTCTTTACGTGCTTGGCTAGGTGTGGGTTCCAAACTGGTGCCGCATACTCCAATATGGTGGGTTCCAAACTGGTGCCGCATACTCCAATATGGGCCTAACGTACACGGTGTACAGGGTCCTGAATGATTCCTTATTAAGATGTCGGAATGCTGTTCTGAGGTTTGCTAGGCGCCCATATGCTGCAGCAGTTATTTGGTTGATGTGCGCTTCAGGAGATGTGCCTGGTGTTATACTCACCCCAAGATCTTTTTCCTTGAGTGAAGTTTGTAGTCTCTGGCCCCCTAGACTGTACTCCGTCTGCGGTCTTCTTTGCCCTTCCCCAATCTTCATGACTTTGCACTTGGTGGGATTGAACTCCAGGAGCCAATTGCTGGACCAGGTCTGCAGCCTGTCCAGATCCCTTTGTAGTTCTGCCTGGTCTTCGATCGAGTGAATTCTTCTCATCAACTTCACGTCATCTGCAAACAGGGACACCTCAGAGTCTATTCCTTCCGTCATGTCGTTCACAAATACCAGAAACAGCACTGGTCCTAGGACTGACCCCTGTGGGACCCCGCTGGTCACAGGTGCCCACTCTGACACCTCGCCACGTACCATGACTCGCTGCTGTCTTCCTGTCAAGTATTCCCTGATCCATTGTAGTGCCTTCCCTGTTATCCCTGCTTGGTCCTTCAGTTTTTGCACTAATCTCTTGTGTGGAACTGTGTCAAACGCCTTCTTGCAGTCCAAGAAAATGCAATCCACCCACCCCTCTCTCTCTTGTCTTACTGCTGTCACCATGTCATAGAACTCCAGTAGGTTTGTGACACAGGATTTCCCGTCCCTGAAACCATGTTGGCTGCTGTTGATGAGATCATTCCTTTCTAGGTGTTCCACCACTCTTCTCCTGATAATCTTCTCCATGATTTTGCATACTATACATGTCAGTGACACTGGTCTGTAGTTTAATGCTTCATGTCTGTCTCCTTTTTTAAAGATTGGGACTACATTTGCTGTGTGTGTGTGTGTGTGTGTGTGTGTGTGTGTGTGTGTGTGTGTGTGTGTGTGTGTGTGTGTGTGTGTGTGTGTGTGTGTGTGTGTGTGTGTGTGTGTACTCACCTAATTGTACTCACCTAATTGTGGTTGCAGGGGTCGAGACTCAGCTCCTGGCCCCGCCTCTTCACTGATCGCTACTGGATCCTCTCTCTCTCTGCTTCCTGAGCTTTGTCATACCTCTTCTTAAAACTATGTATGGTTCCTGCCTCCACTACTTCACTTGCTAGGCTATTCCACTTGCTGACAACTCTATGACTGAAGAAATACTTCCTAACGTCCCTGTGACTCGTCCGAGTCTTCAGCTTCCAGTTGTGACCCCTTGTCCCTGTGTCCCCTCTCTGGAACATCCTATCTCTGTCCACCTTGTCTATTACCCGCAGTATCTTGTATGTCCTTATCATGTCTCCCCTGACCCTTCTGTCCTCCAGTGTCGTCAGTCCGATTTCCCTTAACCTTTCCTCGTATGACATTCCCTTGAGCTCTGGGACTAGCCTTGTTGCAAACCTTTGTACTTTCTCTAACTTCTTGACGTGCTTGACCAGGTGTGGGTTCCAGACTGGTGCTGCATACTCCAGTATGGGCCTAACATACACAGTGTACAGTGTCTTGAACGATTCCTTATTAAGGTATCGGAACGCTATTCTCAGGTTTGCCAGGTGCCCGTATGCTGCAGCAGTTATTTGGTTGACATGTGCCTCCGGTGATGTGCTCGGTGTTATGGTCACCCCAAGGTCTTTCTCCCTGAGTGAGGTCTGTAGTCTTTGTCCACCTAGCCTATACAGTGGACCCCGCTTAACGATCACCTCCAAATGCGACCAATTATGTAAGTGTATTTATGTAAGTGCGTTTGTACGTGTATGTTTGGGGGTCTGAAATGGACTAATCTACTTCACAATATTCCTTATGGGAAAAAATTCGGTCAGTACTGGCACCTGAACATACTACTGGAATGAAAAAAGTTCGTTAACCGGGGGTCCACTGTACTCTGTCTGCGGTCTTCTTTGCCCCTCCCCAATCTTCATGACTTTGCATTTGGCTGGATTGAATTCGAGAAGCCAGTTGCTGGACCACATGTCCAGCCTGTCCAGGTCTCTTTGCAGTCCTGCCTCATCCTCGTCCGATTTAATTCTTCTCATCAACTTCACGTCATCTGCGAACAGGGACACTTCAGAGTCTATTCCTTCCATCATGTCGTTCACATATATCAAAAATAGCAATGGTCCTAGAACTGACCCCTGTGGGACCCCGCTTGTAACAGGCGCCCACTGTGATACCTCTTCACGTACCATGACTCGTTGCTGCCTCCCTGTCAGGTATTCCCTTATCCATTGCAGTGCCCTCCCTTTTACGTGCACCTGATCCTCCAGCTTCTGCACTAATCTCTTGTGGGGAACTGTGTCAAAGGCCTTCCTGCAGTCTAGGAAAACGCAATCTACCCACCCCTCTCTCTCGTGTCTTACTTCTGTTACCTTGTCATATAACTCCAGGAGGTTTGTGATACAAGATTTGCCTTCCATGAACCCATGCTGGTTTTCATTTATAATCTTGTTCCTTTCCAGGTGTTCGACCACTCTCCTCCTGATAATCTTCTCCATGACTTTGCACACAATACATGTCAGAGACACAGGTCTGTAGTTTAGTGCCTCGTTTCTGTTTCCTTTCTTAAATATGGGGACTACATTAGCTGTCTTCCATTTCTCAGGTAGTTGCCCAGTTTCAAGGGATGTATTGAAGATTGTGGTTAGAGGCACGCACAGCATGTATGTGTGTGTGTGTGTGTGTGTGTGTGTGTGTGTGTGTGTGTGTGTGTGTGTGTGTGTGTGTGTGTGTGTATGTGACTCAACAATCAATATTTGCACCAATAACTCATTACAGTTGTGACCGGGTGTGGAAGTGTGAATTGCTCATTACTCTATAATTTGTTCATGATTGTAGCCATGTATAAACGTAAGTAACCATTCTTACAGGATTCATTACCTTTGTACCTAGTTCAGCTATCAGAACTTTGGAGGCCCAGTCCCTGGACCCATTACATACCTCTGTAATCTGTAAATACCTTTGTAACTTGTCATAATTGTGACTAGACCTACCTGGAGTTCATTACCTTTGTAAATTGTGAGTTCATTACCTTTGTAAATTGTGAGTTCATTACCTTTGTAAATTGTGAGTTCATTACCTCTGTAACTTGCTCAGCTATCTAAACTTTGGAGTCCAGTCCCTGGACCAATTATGTACCTCTGTAATCTTTTGACTACCGCCCACAGGATGGGTATGGGGTGCATAATAAACATATTAAACAACAACTTTACACAGCACTGGAAAATAAGGAATATCCACTAGGAATTTTAATTGACCTAAGAAAAGCGTTTGACACAGCAGACCACGACATCCTACTCCACAAACTTGACCACTATGGTATAAGAGGCCATGCGCTTGCATATTTTAAATCCTACCTTTCTAATAGGTATCAGTATGTCACCATTAAAGACACAGCCTCATCAATACAGCCACTTGATACTGGAGTTCGGCAGGGAAGTGTCCTTGGACCCCTGCTCTTCCTCATTTACATCAATGATCTTCCAAACATATCCCAACACCTGAAACCCATTCTCATTGCTGACGACACGACTTATATCATCTCTCACCCTAATCTTGCCACCCTCAACACCATTGTTAACGAGGAGCTGCTCAAAATATCGACTTGGATGACAGCCAATAAACTTACACTTAACACTGGCAAAACCTACTATATTATGTTTGGTAGCAGAGCAGGAGATGCGCAACTTAACATTAAGATCGACAACACTCTAATTGCCAGACATAATGAGGGCAAATTCCTTGGCCTATACCTTGACAACAACCTAAATTTCAGCACCCATATCCAACACATAACAAAAAAAGTATCCAAAACGGTGGGGATCCTCTCCAAGATACGATACTACGTGCCGCAAACTGCCCTTCTCACACAATGCCATTCACTTATATATCCATACCTCACCTATGCTATCTGTGCTTGGGGTTCAACTGCAGCAACACACCTAAAGCCAATAATAACCCAACAAAAAGCCGCAGTAAGAATAATCAGTAAATCTCATCCCTGGCAACACCCATCCCCCCCACTCTTCATAGATCTAAACTTACTCCCTGTTCAGAACATCCACACTTACTACTGTGCAATCTATATCTACAGGACCTTAAATTCCAATATTAACCTTGACCTAAAACGCTTTCTTGATAGTTGTGACAGGATCCACAGGCATAACACCAGACACAAACATCTCTATGACATTCCCCGTGTTTGACTAAACCTTTACAAAAATTCAATGTATATTTCAAAGGACCTAAAATCTGGAACACCCTACCTGAAAACTCGAGAACTGCAGACATATTCATCACTTTCAAAACTACAGTTAGAAAACATCTTATCTCCCTGATCCACCCCGACAACTAACTACATGATAACCACCTGGTGGTTCACAATTACACTCGCTCACCCACTGACTATAAACCCAGAAATACTAATCTTAATCTTAAAATAATAAATCCTAACTAGTCATAAATTTGCCTATGATACTCCAATATAGACACTTTGTATTGTGCCAAAACAAAAGCATTCACATTGCTAAACTCACAAATTATGATGTAGTCACTTAGCCTTAATGCCATAATCTGTAAGGATTTAATGTTAAGAATTAATCTAAGTCTTCTCGAAATGCCTAGCCATGCTAGGTGTCCTAGGGCCCCCCTCTGTAATTAGTATTTTATAACATGTAAACCACACAATACCCAAAACCTGTAAACCCCACATTGTAACCCTTATAGAGAATAAACTTGAATTGAATTGAATTGAATTGAATTGAGAGGCTGGATGTAAGGAAATCTCGCCCATACATCTTGAGGGCTCGTTCTTCACCAGGACTATTAGGATGCAAGCCAAATGTGCTCACTACTGATTATTAAGTATCCATTAAATTATTATTATTATTATTATAATAAAAAAGAAGTGCTAACCCAGTATCCATTAAAGTGGTTGACATAATCAGTTTTTAAATTTTCTTATTTCCTAAATTCTTGTTTATACTTGAGAATGTCTCATCCGATCGGCCTGGAATTTTCAATGTTGGCGTATTGTAATTAGGGAAATATTCCTGCAACTATAAGCATGTGTAGGCACCCACTGGTCAGTTACCCATAGATCATTCTGCTGTATGACCCATACAGGTTTAGCACTTGGTTTTGATTATAATAATATAAATCATTCCTGATTTTGGTACAATAACTTGAGAAAACCTCTTCTGATTGGCTTCAAACTTTCTACACTGGGGTACCCTACTTAGAAAGTCGAGTGTTATTGGAGTGTGTATGTACCAGTATGTCACTTTCATTTTTAAAATGACTTGGTAATTACATGTATTTTAATAACTAGTAGTAAGTTAGTTTATTCAGGTATACACAAATACAGTTACATAGATTATCATACATAGCAGCATGTGTAGAGAACCTGGGATAATCCAAAAAAGTCAGACAAAGTAACTGTATTTCCATTGGGGATAACTCTATTATCCCTCTAATGAATGACTAGTTTTTAATGACTGATATGTCTTATGAACAGGATGACACCCTTTATTATTATAATCAAGGGGAAGCAATAAACCTGTAGGATTATGCAGCGCCTGTGTGGGGGATGTGGAAGGTACTCAGGTTTAATTCAGGGAACTGGAGCATAGTGATGGTGAGCTCTGTACTGTGTAAGTTTTAGTTTGTGGGGTAAAATCACATGTGCAAAACTTAGCACATTTTATTAAGGAAAAGCTTTGCCCACAAGGGGCTTTGTCAATCATATACAGATCATGCTGAAAAAGTGGAGATTGATCAGGTGAAGCAGAGAGAGGTCAGAGGTAATGTGTGGTGCATGGGTGCAGGGCCACATCACCTGAATAATGTTCTGTTGAGGTAAGATCATTTTTTGCGAGTACACCAGAGATGCCGATTTAAAAAAATTGTACGACAGTGTTAGATACTGCTACCATGGCTACTTATAAACAATGCCACCTCTGTAGATCATCTTTTATTTCTAAGCTAGCTTTATCCTATTTTACCAGATGCCTGCATAAGCCTCAGCCAAGTGGTCGCCCAAAGAAAACATCTTTCGATGATACCCAAAAAAGTATCACTGCTGCCCTCCTGTCCCACCTGAGGTTATGACTTCATGTGATGCCTCTCCTACTCTTTGATCGCCCTAGTGGTTGAACAACTCAATGGGCATTTCATCCAGGGAAAGGAAAGATTCCTATTGTAATGGAGAGTGATGGCATATCTTGCCTCAGGATAGTCTAAGGGGATGACTCTTGTGATGCCTCACCCACCATCCTCCACCCAAGGGAATGTCTCACTTAACCACCCACTCATCCTGTGCCCAACCCAGTGGCTGCCCAGTTTAAGTGCCCACCTACACACTCTGTGCCCACCAAATCAACTGCTCTTTGCCTGCCAGTCCATCCATCCCCTATCTAAGCAGCTGCTTACCCCACCCACCCAATGACCACCAGTCTTACCATTCCATCCCCACTCACCAAAAGAGAGCCAGTCACCACCCACTGCAAAGTTCCCAGGAGTGGGGATGGTTGCTTCTCTTCCCCTCCCAGCATATTGCTATCCTTACAACCAGGGAAGGTAGGCCTGTAGACTAAAATATCCCCCGGCCAGCCTTGGCCTGCCAGCATGAAAGAATGTTAGCAACCTGTGTGAAGTGAGGTTCCCTGGGATACTATACCAGTTGTCCAGGATGCCTTGTGTCATGGAACCAGAGGATTCAAGATGCAGTACAGTAATCTGTGGTCTCCTGCTACAATCCTTGTTCTCCAGGTTTCAGTTGTGGGAGAAATGGAAGGTGGTTGATGTGTGCCGTGGTGGAGAATGAGACTTGCTGTTGTAAAGATATTCAAATGCTTAGTACCTCTTTGAGCCATTTTTGACACCATTACATTATTATTATAATAAAAAAAAGCGCTAAACCTGCTAGGGTCATACAGCGCTGCAGGGCAGGAACTGATGCAGGATCAAGGGGTAAATAAGGGTGGAGAGGACAACAAAGGTAAAATTAGGAAGAACTGTGAGGAGTGCTAAAAGAAGGATTATAAAAAGAAGGGAAAAAAATAAAGTAAGGGTGTTAGAGCAGTGATGACATTGGAGGAAAAATCTGCTCGTTGATAGACAGGACAGTCCAATAAAATATGGGAAATTGAAATAGGAACTAGACAATTCTCACAAAGTGGAACAGGGCACCTCTCCATGAGATATCTATGTGTTAGAAGAATGTGTCCAATGCGAAGACGAGAGAGTGTTGTCTCCCAATCTCAGTATTGATGACAAGAAGGTCAGAAACCCAACTTGGTTTGATAGAATGAAATTTGTTACGAGTCATATCAGACCAATGTTGTTGCCAACAGTTGCAGTGAGTAGAGATTACAGCAAAATAGTCAGAGAATGGAATACTATACAGTGGTACCCAGAGTTTTTCGCCCATAATTCATTCCAGAAGGCTGTTCAAGTGCTGTTTCTGAATGAATTTGTTCCCATAAGGAATAACGTAAATTAGATTAGTCCATTTCAGACCCTCAAAAAGAGTCTGCCTGCTCATTGCCCCGAACATCAACGTGATCAGGGACCCAACAGAAAACAATTTCTTTATTTCTGCTACTAATGCAATGCAACCAAATTTGTATATGAAGAACTAGGGGATGAGGTGAATCAAATTTTTTAATAGCTTGCAAAGGACTAAAGGAATCTGAGATGATTACAAACATTGAAGTAGGCATAGATGCAATAAGGATAATTGGAATGAGAATGGCATATAATTCAGCTGTAAAAACGCCAGCCGAGTCTAATAAATGACCTTGCACAACACTGCCAGGAAACACTGCTGCAAACCCAATGCCATCAGAGGATTTAGAACCATCGGTGTACACTGCAACAGCATGAGAATGAGATTGGAAGTGATTAAGAAAAAGAGAGTGAGAAGCAACTGTAGGGATTTGGGCTTTCGTGCATGGCAGTGAGGAAGAACAGACACTGTTGGAACTTCCCAAGGGGTATGGGAAAAGTTAGATGCCAGATGAATGCATAAAGGGGGCAAATGAAGAGAAGATAAGAGCGAATGAAGACAAAGAGAAAAGAGATGGAGTATACAGGGGCGGCGAACAAATGATGGACCTCTGCTAATGCCCATTACTATCCTGTATGTAGAAGGATCATGAAGTCCCACATCAGGTGCTGATCCTAATCAGTTAATCAGCAAGGGTAGGCCAATGAGAGGCTGGTACCCATTTCTAAGAAAAATAATTGAGTCATCTAGGAGTGCCTACACAATTTCTAATAATATCACTTATTCCTGTTTTGATCCTATGGTCCTCTTCCCTATGATGTGACACATACCAGTTAACTAACTCCTAGGTACAGTACCTATTTTCTTGCTAGACAAACATGGACAAGTATAAGAATTTTTTGCCTATAGCATATCTTAACTCACTGGGGAATCTAGCTGTTCCTCTGGTTTGCAATCTGGAACCTTTGTTTTGGAAATATTTCCTGAAATCTGCTGGTTGAAGAGTCCAGAGTCACATATGTTCTTAAAGTGTTCTCGAATTATGCCTATGGCACCCCGTTTATCACTGAGTTTATTTACACTTCCTCCTATCTCTCTCAATTCAATAAGTTATGGTAGTGTGCAGATCTGGGACCAGACCCTCAAGTATCTTTCTCTTCCCCATTCCAGAATCCATTCCAAGTATTTTAAGGCATTCTCAATAGTTTAGATACTTTATTGACTATATGGGAAGTAATCCCATATGATAGAGTGGATAGGGGAGCAATGTGGCAGATGTTGCAAGTATATATGGAATAGGTGGTAAGTTACTAAATGTTGTAGAGAGATTTTATGAGGATAGTGAGGCTCAGGTTAGGGTGTGTAGAAGAGAGGGAGACTACTTCCCAGTAAAAGTAGGTCTTAGACAGGGATGTGTAATGTCACCATGGTTGTTTAATATATTTATAGATGGGGTTGTAAAAGAAGTAAATGCTAGGGTGTCCGGGAGAGGGGTGGGATTAAATTATGGGGAATCAAATACAAAATGGGAACTGACACAGTTGCTTTTTGCTGATGATACTGTGCTTATGGGAGATTCTAAAGAAAAATTGCAAAGGTTAGTGGATGAGTTTGGGAGTGTGTGTAAAGATAGAAAGTTGAAAGTGAACATAGAAAAGAGTAAGGTGATGAGGGTATCAAATGATTTAGATAAAGAAAAATTGGATATCAAATTGGGGAGGAGGAATATGGAAGAAGTGAATGTTTTCAGATACTTGGGAGTTGACATGTCGGCGGATGGATTTATGAAGGACGAGGTTAATCATAGAATTAATGAGGGGAAAAAAGGTGAGTGGTGCGTTGAGGTATATGTGGAGACAAAAAACATTATCAAAGGAGGCAAAGAAGGGAATGTATGAAAGTATAGTACTACCAACACTCTTATATGGGTGTGAAGCTTGGGTTGTGAATGCAGCAGTGAGGAGGCGGTTGGAGGCAGTGGAGATGTCCTGTCTAAGGGCAATGTGTGGTGTAAATATTATGCAGAAAATTCAGAGTGTGGAAATTAGGAGAAGGTGTAGAGTTAATAAAAGTATTAGTCAGAGAGCTGAAGAGGGGTTGTTGAGGTGGTTTGGTCATTTAGAGAGAATGGATCGAAGTAGAATGACATGGAGAGCGTATAAATCTGTAGGGGAAGGAAGGTGGGGTAGGGGTCGTCCTCGAAAAGGTTGGAGGGGGGGGGGGGTAAACGAGGTTTTGTTGGTGAGGGGCTTGGACTTCCAGCAAGCGTGCGTGAGCGTGTTAGATAGGAGTGAATGGAGACGAATGGTATTTGGGACCTGACGATCTGTTGGAGTGTGAGCAGGGTAATATTTAGTGAAGGGATTCAGGGAAACCGGTTATTTTTATATAGCCGGACTTGAGTCCTGAAAATGGGAAGTACAATGCCTGCACTCTAAAGGAGGGGTTTCGGGATATTAGCAGTTTGGAGGGATATGTTGTGTATCTTTATAGGTACCTATATGCTTCTAAGCTGTTGTGTTCTGAGCACCTCTGCAAAAACAGTGATTATGTGTGAATGAGGTGAAAGTGTTGAATGATGATGAAAGTATTTTCTTTTTGGGGATTTTCTTTCTTTTTTTGGGTCACCCTGCCTCGGTGGGAGACGGCTGACTTGTTAAAAAAAAAAAAAAAAAAATGAGCAGTAAATGATACCTGTATGTTTTCCAGCTCTGATTCCCTTGCTTTGAAACAAACTGCAAGCACAGAGCAATATTCAGGATGTGAGAGCACAAGTGATTCGATTAAAACCACTACGTTCTCATTAGTCACCCTGTCACCTTGTTTGGTCTTTGCTGCATTTGGCTTTTTCTTTTTAACATGCTGGCCATCTACCACCAAGGCAGGGTGACCTGAAAAAAACTTTCACCATCGCTTACACTATCGCTGTTTTGCCAGAGGCATGCAGATACGACAATTTAGATGTCCCCCTAAACAGAAAATATCCAAAACCCCTCCTTTAGTGTAGATACTGAACTTCTCACCTCCAGCTAACTGGTTTTCCCTGAATCCTTTCACAAAATATTACCTTGCTCATCATGTCCCAAAAACCATTTGTCTCTAAATGATAGGTCATCCAACATTATTATTCCCAAGTCTTTTACATGTTCCTTAAGTTCTATGAGATGGTCTTCTTGAATTTTGTATCCTGTACTCATTTCAAATTCTTCATTCTTTCCAAGTCTAAGCACTTAGAATTTGTCACCCTTGAATATTGTGTTATTTTCCTTTATGCATGGGGATAGTTTGTTGGCATTTCTTCTATTCTAGGGAAGGCAACTTCAATCCTTAGACATCATCAGTGCACCCATCATCAGTTACTTTCATCCTGAAAGTAACACTATGCTTCACCAGAATTTTTGTTTCTTCACTGGTGTGCCTTGATGCTGTCGAAGTGCTCTTGATCTAAGGAAATGGTGTTACTTTCCCCTTCCTCAGATGAAATCTTATTAACTCCCATTCATCAAGCATTGTATAAACCATACTGGCTTAATGCTTTCATGTAAATGTTATAATTATTCTTATAATAATAATAGTTACCTTCAATAAGATTTTTTTTTTTCTTTTTTTTTCAACAAGTCGGCCGTCTCCCACAGAGGCAGGGTGACCCAAAAAAGAAAGAAAATCCCCAAAAAGAAAATACTTTCATCATCATTCAACACTTTCACCACACTCGCACATTATCACTGTTTTTGCAGAGGTGCTCAGAATACAACAGTCTAGAAGCATACACATATAAAGATACACAACATATCCCTCCAAACTGCCAATAAGATATTCTCATTTAATAAAAAATAGAAGAAACTAGGTAATTTTTTTAATATACAGTATATTTTCCATTTCTTTCTTCTTTATTACAACAAACTGGCGGTATCCCACCGAGGCAGGGTGGCCCAAAACAAAAAAATGAAAGTTTTTCTTTTTAAATTTAGTAATTTATACAGAAGGGTTCACTTGCCTCTTGATATTTTCCATTTATATATCAATAATTATACTATTATTAGCACCACTGCTTTAATCTCTTTATACAATTAATCATGGCTCAGATGTTGCCAGACATTATGACCAATTATGCAAAATTTTAACTTATAATTCTAACAACATACTATTTCCTGACATTTACTTCAGTGCAAAAAATAACTAAGAGCTCAACTTCTTCAGAAGAACATCATTTACAATTTTCATGTTTGCTCTGTTGTCCGAGGCTTTGTTAATCTTTCCCATCAAGGCATTCAACAGCTTCTTCTTCTTACTTTTTTTGTATTTTTCAACCTGAAATACAAAAAATTATTATTATAGCATTACATTTTTAACTTTGTCCAATAGGTCATTTTTATTATTATAGCAATATATGTCTTTCCATATGCAACAAGATTGGTCACAGAATGACAGAGGCCTGATGCATTATGCACAATAATTATTATTATATTCATGGGGAAGCATGAAATTTAGAGGGATAATACAGTGCCAGGGTAATGGAAGGTAATTAGGTTTGGCCAAAGGAAGAGAGTAGCTCCAATTCCTTTCACCAAGACCCTTAACCAGTATCACTGCTCTCCATTTGAGGGTGTCCAGATATGGATAAATAAGCTCTTAATCCAAAACAATGGAGCTAGGGTTCCCTTCTCTGGATTATATTTGATTACCTCCCATTCCCTAAATGCTGTATGACTATTATAAGTTTATCATATGGTTGTTGGTTTAGAAAGACACGTAAGCAAACACTATGACATATTTATTAGAAAATGTTTCGGTCCTGGGACCCTGATCACTTCTAACATACAGAGGTAGAAAGACATTATATATATAGGCGGAGAGTGAGATGTGAGTGACGCACGTGACCTGAGGAATGTCATGTTGTGATGAGGACGGGTAGACGATGAAATCATGTGACTCATGTGTTGTTGGGTTGGTGGTGCTTAAGTGTCATGTATGCCAATGTTACTTAAGCACCACCAACCCAACAACACAGGAGTCACATGATTTCATCGTCTACCCGTCCTCATCACAACATGACATTCCTCAGGTCATGTGCGTCAGTCACACCTCACTCTCCGCCTATATATATAATGTCTTTCTACCTCTGTATGTTAGAAGTGATCAAGGTCCCAGGACTGAAACGTTTTCTAATAAATATGTCATAGTGTTTGCTTAAGTGTCTTTCTAAACCAATTTGTCGGTATTTATTACCAAGGTTTATACCATCATATGGTTGTGAATACAAAAAATACAACACATTAAACTCTATACTACCATTAATATTTTATGCATCAGAAGCATCTCTTTCAAAATGTTGATATATAGAGGCAACATTTAACAAGCAGTGTTCATATTTATTCATGTGCTGTTAATCATGGCTTTGCTTTGCAAAAGCTCCTTTGTTAATGATAATGTGGAAGAAGCACCTTTTATAGCTTATCAATGTGATGATCAACTTCTCACAAGAAATGTTCAATCAGTCATGCACACACAACGTCTTCAGGTCCTCCAAGTTACCTGCCTTGTGTGTATTGAACTACTCTACCTACACCAAAATTTTCTACCAGAGTGAGTTTTGGGTCCATTGATGAACAACTAAGAACATTGATTTTGTGCTCTCCTAATCATTTGATCATTGATTTTGATGTAATGTATATTTCAGGTCATTATAATTTTGGCAAGTTCATATGCAACCACACTTCATCATTTGATGATCTATGATGACCCCTATGGCTTTAGCACTTACCCATGAATGTGTAATAATAAGTAATAATAACTGAGCATCTGAATACAGCACCATATTCTTGACTAAAATATCCTGGTTATTCAAAATAAAAATACATTATAAAAAATATTAAACTGTAATATGACATACCTCTCCTAATATTACAGCAATACAAATTTCATTAAGCAATTTAACTGTAAATATTTTTTTGCATTATAAAAATTACACATGCAGTTAAAAGGAATAAAAAGTACCCAATGAACAAAAATAACTAACCAACTCCAAGTTATCAGCCAAAATCTTTTCAACAATTTCCTCCATGACATCATTAGAAAGCTGCAGCCAGTTATTGTCAAGCACAATCTGAAAAATGAGAATAACTATACAATTTCCAAAGCACCACTGAGGTGCTAGAGAGGAAAAGAAAAACATGATTTAAAGGCAACAAGTTGATTCTTCCATTACTGGTTTAAACTACTAATACTCCTTATTTTATTTTTCACGGGTGGGGAGGTGCCACTGTAATGCTGAAGGGTTCTTGATACAAGGAATCGTAGCTACACATCTTTGAATCAAATATGATCAGCACCTATTTTCCAAGCTCTGTATGACCCTTAGCACTTCCCAGTAATAAATAATATTTATTATTATTATTATTATTATTATTATTTCATCTTCATTAGCCTTGCCCTGAGCAGTGTGGACAATATCTTGGTACCCAACCCTACAATTTTGATCAAACTGATCTCATTTTAAGTGAATGTATTATAACACAAAAGGACATACGAGGTGCTGAGAAGAAAAACCAGCGAACAAAACGTACATTGAAGATAAATTGCATTTTCTGTACAGTACAAAAATTTTCACCAACCTTTAAATACATACTCTATATTATATTTTACACCCTTTTAATATGAAAACTTGTTGCAATGATAACTTATATCAAGTATAATTGTTACCTGAGTAGGCGACCGTGAGTCTCTCTCAATGCATATGGCACTGATCACTTGCTGGGATATATTAGTTACGATTCTGCAACTCTGCTGTAGGTCGACAATTTCACCAAAGGCTGATGCTGAAAGTGGACTGAAATATTTATTTTTAATTATATATATATATTCTGAACTGAGTTAAGGTAAATTAATATAGTACAGTGGACCCTTGACCAACGATGGCATTGTCTAACGTTAAATCCGACTAGCGATACATTTTAACGCAAAAATTTTGCCTCGACTAGCGCTAAAAAACTCGACCAACACGATTCGTTCCGTCTGAGACGCGTCCACTTGTGGCCAGTGTTTACAAGCCAGCCAGCCACCGCGGTCCCATCCAAACATACAATCGGAACATTTCATATTATCACAGCGTTTTTAATGATTGCACCTGCAAAATAAGTCACCATGTGCCCCAAGAAAGCTTCTAGTGCCAACCCTACAGCAAAAAGGGTGAGAATTACTATGGATATGAAGAAAGAGATCATTGCTAAGTATGAAAGTGGAGTGTGTGTCTCCGAGCTGGCCAGGTTGTACACAAAACCCCAATCAACCATCGCTACTATTGTGGCCAAGAGAACGACAATCAAGGAAGCTGTTCTTGCCAAAGGTGCAACTATGTTTACGAAACTGAGATCGCAAGTGATAGAAGATGTTGAGAGACTGTTATTGGTGTGGATAAACGAAAAACAGATAGCAGGAGATAGCATCTCTCAAGCGATCATATGTGAAAAGGCTAGGAAGTTGCATGAGGATTTAATTAGAAAAATGCCTGCAACTAGTGGTGATGTGAGTGAATTTAAGGCCAGCAAAGGTTGGTCTGAGAGATTTAAGAATCGTAGTGGCATACATAGTGTGATAAGGCATGGTGAGGCTGCCAGTTTGGACCAAAAAGCGGCTGAAAAATATGTGCAGGAATTCAAGGAGTACATAGACAGTGAAGAAATGAAACCTGAACAAGTGTTTAATTGTGACACTGACAATGTTATGAAACACTTTAGGAATGTCATAAAGGAACGGGAGGTACAGGCCTCTATGGAAAGATATGATGTGTGACAGAGGTCCAGTGACTCTCAAGCTGGTCCTAGTGGCATTAAAAGAAGAAGGGAAGTAACCCCAGAAAAGGACTTGACACCTCAAGTCCTAATGGAAGGGGATTCCCCTTCTAAACACTAACACCATCCACAGTCTCCCCTCCTCCCATCCCATCAATCATCACCAGATCTTCAATAAAGGTAAGTGTCATGTAATTGTACATGTCTTCTTCAGTTTGTGTGCATTAAAATTAATATTTCATGTGGTAAAATTTTTTTTTTTCAATACTTTTGGGTGTCTTGCACGGATTAATTTGATTTCCATTATTTCTTATGGGGAAAATTAACTCGACTAACGATAATTTCGATTAACGATGAGCTCTCAGGAACGGATTAATATCGTTGGTCGAGGGTCCACTGTATGCTTATATAATTTTTCTTTAAGTATGGCAGCAAAGAATAATTAAATTAATTCATGGCATAACAAAACAGTTTTCATTGATCACTGAACAATATTTTGTTCTCTGATCAGTTAACAAAATATTTTTCTTAATGTAAATTTTTAATTAATTTATAGCATAACAAAATATTGTTCACTGATGAGCGTAACAAAGATTTTTTTTTTCATTTTAGAACAGATCAACTGCTACTCATATAAATTTGTCACACAAATATTTACCAAGTGCAGCATAAGCTTTTAATGCAGTTAAATAACAGCCTTGAAAATTTGAAGCTAATCAGAAGATGCATTCACAAGTTATCACATGGAAATTGATATCACAGCTCCTTCAATAAAAATAGCAAGGTGACACCAATGCAACCCAAAACCATTCTGTACTTTACATTAAATATACTGCACCAGTTTTAAATGTCAGAGACCAATCAGGAAAGACAATTTCAAGTTATAGCACAGTAACCAATTTCCCTATTTGTTAAATAAAACTGGCAAATTAGGACTTTTTTTTTTTTTAAACACGCTGGCTGTTTCCTACTGAGGTAGGGTGACCCGAAAAAGAAACACTTCATCATCATTCATACTATCATTGTCTTATCAGATGTGCACAGATATGATAGTTTAGATGTCCCTCCAAAGAGGAAATATCCCAAACCCCTCCTTCCAATTGCAGGCATTGTACTTACCACCTCCAGGACTCAAGTCTGGCAAACTGGTTTACCCTGAATGCCTTCACAAAATATTACCCTGCTCACACAGATGAAAAAAATATGAACTTTTCTCTCTCACCAAAATACACTCGCACTTTACATTTGAAGTTGCTCAGAATTTGCATTCTTAGGTTACCATGACACAGAAAAAAATACCTACACACTTCAATAACAATCTCAACTTTCTTCTCTGTAGGATTTTGTAATGCATTGGCCATTTCCCACTGAGGCAGGGTGACACAAAAAACAAGAAATACTTTCATCATCATTCACTCCATCACTGTCTTGCCAGAGGTGCGCTGATACCACAGTTGAAAATTCGCAGCAGATGAGAAGCGCCCTTCTCAAGTTACTGCATGGTAACCACTGTGCTATTTGCATGTAGTACTGTATAAAGTGGGCAAAGTAGCCTCTGTATATCTTAATTCTAGCCCAAACCTTCCTCTAAGACACAACATTGATAGTTTTTACCTGTGTGATGAATGGTTTTGAAAACCGACAAGTTGAAGAATTGAGACACTTATGCAATGCATGGGAATCTTTATTAAAGAAGCATTTCGCCACACAGATTACCTCAAACTCCTCCTCTCCTTACCCATTTCTACTTTGTATTGGACTGATGAAGCCACTGTGTGGCGAAACATTTCTTCAATAAAGATGTCCATGCGTTGCATAAGTGTCTCAATTCTTCAAAGTTTTTAGCTAAACAGAACAGTCAGTCTGAGTTATTGCACAGAAACTGTTTAAAGGATGCATTTTTAAATTATCTTGTAAACACTAATATCTCACAATTTTATTACTAATAATGATAATCTAAGTGCCTACATATTTCAATAACACACTAAACCCCTTTCTAAGCAGGATACACCTGTGTTGAAAGTCTGAACCTGATCAAATGAAACTTTCTCAAGTTATCACAGCAAAACCACTGTACTATTTGCATTTATAAAATTGGCAAATTGGCAACACCACAGCCCAATAACACTGAACTTTTCTTTAAATAAGATACAGTTACTGTTCTGAAACCTTGGAGGCACTTGGAATAACAGGAAAAATAAAACTGACAGCCACCATTGATTTTCCCTCTATAGGGATAAATAAATATTCAATAAAGAATATTTTATTAATAAAAACTCCTTGGAGAAAGCTACTAGATAATAGCATTAGGAGCAGACTACCTGTTTGTAATGTCTGTATTGATGCTGTTTAGAGCTTCCAGTAGGTTATTAAGCAAGAGGTTACAAACGAGTTTGGAACTTCTCTTAGTATTTGACATCACTGCCATGAAGTAGTCCAAAAGATCATCCTTACTCTGCAAAATGGCAAGGAGAGAAAACAGTAAGTTATAATTCTTTAGAACTATTAACAGAAAAAAATATTAAAAAAAAAAAAAAAAAAAAATTATTTCTTTGCTTCAGTATAAATAAACTAATGAAATACACATGAATAAAAAGATGCATTTTCTGCATTTATAGTGATCTGACATCTTCAAAAAATATATGCTGAATGTAGTAGCCATCAAAATATTTTGGAGATTCTTTCAATTACTTTAAAACAATTAAGACAGGTGAATGAAATCTATTGAAGTTGCAAAAATCCATCATAATTTACACCTGGGAAATTCTGGAGGCAGAGGTGACACCAGAAGTTTTAAATAGGAGGGGCTTAGGGGTAGAAATCTGGTTGGTAGGCAAGGCTTGGGGACTTGTCTCAAAGCAGTGTTATAATTATTTTTTTTTTTCCTGAGGGATACTGATGGAATTTTTTTTTTAGGGGATTTTCGTTCCTCTTACCCCACCTCAACACTGCCAATCAGGAGGGACTGGTCCCAAATCTTCACAATGAGATTACATAATATGAAAGCAAGAACTTCAGTAAACAGTGTAATGAGTATACTAAGAGATAAATAAAAATAGGATAAGAGGATCAAGATGTTTCAACACCCTCCATTCATACACAGAGAGGAATCAAAACTAAACTCCTAGCTATTTTCAAGAGGAAACTTGATAAGTGTCTCAAGTTAGCTCCTGATCAGCCAGGATGTGGTGGCTATATTGAACTGCATGTAGCAAGATGATCAGGCAATCAATCAGGAAGTCTGCTCTGGGACCGAACTACGGAGGGCAGTGACCCCTGCAATTTTCAGGTAACCCTCAGGTGTCTGAACAAGGATCTGATTCACTAATGTTAGGACACTACATAAAACTTTATTGAGCAATTGGTTTATGCAAGTAACTATCTACTGTTTTAAGCAAGACATTGACTTTACTGACTTAACTGAGACTATTAAAAAGTTGTGTGATGTGCACACTTATATGTGTACATCACTTAAAGTATGTTTTGGTAATTTTTTTTTTTTAACAAGTCGGCTGTCTCCCACCGAGACAGGGTAACCCAAAAAGAAAGGAAATCTCCAATATTCAACACTTTCACCTCATTCACACATAATCACTGTTTTTGCAGAGGTGCTCAGAATACAACAGTTTAGAAGCATATACGTATAAAGATACACAACATATCCCTCCAAACTGCCAATATCCCAAACCCCTCCTTTAAAGTGCAGGCATTGTAATTCCCATTTCCAGGACTCAAGTCTGGCTATACAAAAATAACCGGTTTCCCTGAATCCCTTCACTAAATATTACCATGTTCACACTCCAACAGCTCGTCAGGTCCCAAATACCATTCATTTCCATTCACTCCTATCTAACACGCTCACGCACGCTTGCTGGAAGTCCAAGCCCCTCGCTCACAAAACCTCCTTTATCCCCTCCCTCCAACCTTTTTGAGGATGACCCCTACCCCGCCTTCCTTCCCTTACAGATTTATATGCTCTCCATGTCATTCTACTTTGATCCATTCTCTCTAAATGACCAAACCACCTCAACAACCCCTCTTCAGCCTTCTGACTAATACTTTTATTAACCCCACACCTTCTCCTAATTTCCACTCTCCGAATTTTCTGCATATTTACACCACAAATTGCCCTTAGACAGGGCATCTCCACTGCCTCCAACCACCTCCTTGCTGCAGCATTTACAACCCAAGCTTCATAAGAGTGTTGGTACTACTATACTTTCATACATTCCCTTCTTTGCCTCCATAGATAATGTTTTTTGTCTCCACATATACCTTAACACACCACTCCTTTTTTCCTTCATCAATTCTATGGTTTACCTCATCCTTCATAAACTCATCCACTGACAAGTCAACGCCCAAATATCTGAAAACATTCATTTCTTCCATACTCCTCCTCCCCAATTTGATATCCAATTTTTCTTTATCTAAATAATTTGATACCCTCATCACCTTACTCTTTTTTATGTTCACTTTCAACTTTCTACCTTTACACACACACTCTCCCAAACTCATCCGCTAACCTTTGCAATTTTTCTTTAGAATCTCCCATAAGCACAGTATCATCAGCAAAAAGTAACTGTGTCAATTCCCATTTTGTATTTGATTCCCCATAATTTAATCCCACCCCTCTCCCGAACACCCTAGCATTCACTTCTTTTACAACCCCATCTATAATTATTATTATTATTATTATTTTTAACACAATGGCCATCTTCTGCTGAGGTAGGGTGACCCAAAAAAGAAACACTTTCACCATCATTCACATATAATCACTGTCTTTGCAGATGCACTCAGATATGAGTTTAGGTGTCACTCCAGCCAATATCCCAGTATTATTATTATTATTATTATTTGAGTGAGGCAGTACACTCTGCCTGAGTTTTTCAATATCTATTTTATAGAGCTCTTACACAGTACTTAAAATTAGGCAAAGTAGACTATTTTCTCTGTACATACTATAATTATTTTGATTCTAAGAGACTGTGAGAACTGAGCAATAAGATTACCTACTATGTTTACCAGACATTCTGATCCTAGGTAAGAATGAACTTTCTCATTTCTTAAAATTGGAGAAAAACAAGTTCCCATTTTTTAAACCTTCTTTTTAGGAAAGGAGAAGATATGCTATGTAATGACAAATTCTATATCTAGAGTAAAGAAAAATTCTACTTATATTTAAAAGACATCAAACTCTTCGAATAATATTTTATACAAAACAAAAAATGAAGTGCAAGAATTTTATATATGTACTAGTGTATATCATTTAAGTACATAATTGTATACAACTTCCACTGCCATACAACTGCCACTTACAGCAAGCAAAAATGCATTCTCTAGTGAGAGTCCATAATCCCTTATCAGTTTTTGTCTAGTAGCTTCAGGTAGCTCTGGTATTTTAGCACGAACTTTACTGATATCAAGTGAGCCATCATATTGGCAATTGGGTTCTGAGGAATCATGCAGACGGAGTGGAAGCAAGTTTGGCTCAGGCATGAAGCGGTAGTCCTGAAAGAGAATGACTGTCTGAGAAGTTTGTATTTATACACCTGAAAACTTAACATCTCTTATTATGTTATTAATCTCACTGAGGTATATTTTCCAAATTTCTACTTTCCCTTTATTTAGTTTTATAATCCATATTTTAAATAAGATTTTTTCTAACACTAATTTTTATGTTATTTATTCACAGCTAAAGTTATAAGGTAAACTATATTAAACAAGACTGAGAAACTACCTGGATAACTTCTTTATCTCTCATGCTGATGGTTTCTTGAGTATGTGTATCAAAACTACGAGTTTCACTAGTCACATTGCCGCCGGATTCCAAAATATCAATCTGCCGCTGAATCTCGTAGTCAACTGCTTTCAGCTGCAAATAAATGCTGTAATATACTGTACTGTAATCATTCAGTATTCACAAGTTCTATATGTATGAATTTTACTTTATAATCTACTGCCTTTCATCTGTGAGCTAAACTCACATATGCCAACTCAGTGCCCAAAACAAAATGAACACTCCCTACCTGAAGTTTCTAAATGTTCCCTAGCTGCTAATTGCTTCAAAGCTAATGTTAAAAGTACCTCATCTCCTTAATGTAATTTAGACAGCAATATGCTATGTCAAACAAACATGATTTTATCCAATTTTGTCCCTGTTCTTCTTACAGCCTTCCTTCAACTCCCATATATAATCAGTAGCATATATTGTCCTGATGAGCTGATGGAGTGTGAGCAGGGGTAATATTTTGTGAAGGGATTCAGGGAAACCGGTTAGCCGGACTTGAGTCCTGGAAATGGGAAGTACAATGCCTGCACTTTAAAGGAGGGGTTTGGGATATTGGCAGTTTGGAGGGACATCTAAACTGTTGTATCTGAGTGCCTCTGCAAAGACACTGATTATGTATGAGTGATGATGAAAGTTTGTTTTTCTTTCTTTTTGGGTCACCCTGTCTCGGTGGGAAATGGCTATGTTAAAAAAAAAAAAGTCCCATTACATTTGTATTATAATTAAAGTAACAAATACCATTTGCTCTGCTAAACTTACTGTGTTTTCACCACCTCTCTTCAAACACTCAATCTAACTGAAGATCAATGAAACAACTTAAATAATATGTAATTCTTTTGCAATGCAATTGATCATTTGTCACTTATACCATTTCTTATTGTACTTATGTTTGTAATGCGCAAGTAGCATTACACAATACATTATGTCTACTTTTTAAGTAGCATGTAAGCCTTATGATTAGATGAACAAAATACACTTCATAATTTGTGGCTTTCTTTGTGCCTGCCATTGAAATGCATGTATAACTACTGTATTCTTTTTAAGGCTCAAAGAAATAAAAATTATTATTATTATTACTTAGCTGCTCCCACATTTTCAAAACAGATGCTAAGAGAAGAAGCTAAAATACTGTCCAAGCCATTTGGTCAGACCTTCAACAAATCATTAATGATAGTTGAAACTAAGCTAAGCTTGTCCTAAATGACATAGTAAAATATGCTTTAGCATAAACTCCCTTCAAGGAGGGTATTTTGATGCCAGTGAGGGCTCTTGATCCAAAGGTTTGGAAGTATCCTTCCCTTCCTGTATAAAACCTGATCACCTCCCATTCCACATGTGCTGTATGACTCCTATAGGTTTAGTTCCACGAATAAATAAAAAATAAAAAGCTCACAGCATAAGGTGTCCTGTCTTGCTTAGCTTACCAGAGACCCAATGGAACCGAGGTTCTTCACTTCAGTCCTGGTTCCCAGCGGCTCATCAGGTCTGTGAACTGATATATTAGCATCTACTCGAAGAGCTCCCTCTGTAAAGATACAATATTACAAATTGTGATTTATAATGCTGCTTCATTATTGCCATACATTCCTCAGCTCCAACCTGATTACCTCCCCCTCCCGCACCCCCACCAGTTACCCAGGTGCTGTATAGCCCTTATGGATATATCACTCTTACAATTTAATATTATTATTGCACAATCATGTACAGGAGGGTGCCCCACTTATACAGCAGATTAGGTTCTGGGCTACTGCCGTAAATTGAAACAGCCATTTTACACTTTCAAATGCATATAAAAGCCTGATAACATGTCTACAATATCATATATTAAGTGACCAATAGTGCTAGGCTTAAAAAATGCAGATACAGTACATTCATTACTCACCTTAAAATATTTTTTCTTAGCTTACAGTGAGTGGTGAATATATTCATTGTAGGTAGTCTGAATAAATAAAGAATGGGTATAACTGAAAACCGCTGTATTATGTACATGCATTAGCAAAATGCTGTAAAGTGAAGCACTATAAAGTGGAGCCCTCCTGTATGTGCAGCATTAAGGAAACATTTTTTCACAAAAAGGGGCATACAATCAAAGAAAAATGTATTAGAAGCTATAAATTATTTTCAATATGGTGTGTATACTTTGTAAATGTGGTTTGGAGAGCAATCACAACTCACAAAATCATAACATGTTTGCAAACAAACCACAGAACAGGTGGGGTTTGAATCCATGACAAGTGAGTTCCAACCCAACTCTCTCTGTGGTTTGGAGAGTAATCATATTTGTGGAGCCTTGATTTCAAGTAGCAGTCAGTATTGAATGATTCCCATGGTTCAGCACATTCCAAGAATAATAATAATCATGGCATTATGGGTAAGTATAAAGCTAATAATGGCAATTATAACAATTAATTTAAATTATGCCCTTTCAAAGAGGGTGTTTTAATGCTGATGAAGGCTATTTAAGCTCCCATTCCTTTCCTTAGATAAAACCAAAGTGATTCCCCATTAACCAAGAACTGTATGCGCCTTATGATTTTTTTTTAACATATCAGCCATTTCCCACCAAGGCACGGTGACTCAAAAAAGAAGAAACACTTTCATCATTACTTACTCCATCACTGTCTTGCTAGAGGCCTGTGGATACTACAGTTCAAATGCTGCAACTGAATTTAGTACTTTCCATAATTTTTTTTTTTAACAAGTCGGCTGTCTCCCACTGAGGCAGGGTGACCCAAAAAAGAAAAAAAAATCCCCAAAAAGAAAATACTTTCATCATCATTCAACACTTTCACCTCACTCACACATAATCACTGTTTTTGCAGAGGTGCTCAGAACACAACAGCTTAGAAGCATATACATATAAAGATACACAAACATATCCCTCCAAACTGTTAAGATCCCGAACCCCTCCTTTAGAGTGCAGGCATTGTACTTCCCATTTCCAGGACTCAAATCTGGCTATATAAAAATAACCGGTTTCCCTGACTCCCTTCATTAAATATTACCCTGCTCACACTCCAACAGATCGTCAGGTCCCAAATACCATTCGTCTCCATTCACTCCTATCTAACACGCTCACGCACGCTTGCTGGAAGTCCAAGCCCCTCACCAACAAAACCTCCTTTACCCCCTCCCTCCAACCTTTTCGAGGACGACCCCTACCCCGCCTTCCTTCCCCTACAGATTTATACGCTCTCCATGTCATTCTACTTTGACCCATTCTCTCTAAATGACCAAACCACCTCAACAACCCCTCTTCAGCCCTCGGACTAATACTTTTATTAACTACACACCTTCTCCTAATTTCCACACTCTGAATTTTCTGCATAATATTTACACCACACATTGCCCTTAAACAGGACATCTCCACTGCCTCCTCGCTGCTGCATTCACAACCCAAGCTTTACACCCATATAAGAGTGTTGGTACTACTATACTCTCATACATTCCCTTCTTTGCCTCCATAGATAACGTTTTTTGTCTCCACATATACCTCAACGCACCACTCACCTTTTTGTCCTCATCAGTTCTATGATTAACCTCATCCTTCATAAATCCATCCGCCGACACGTCAACTCCCAAGTATCTGAAAACATTCACTTCTTCCATACTCCTCCTCCCCAATTTGATATCCAATTTTTCTTTATCTAAATCATTTGATACCCTCATCACCTTACTCTTTTCTATAAATAACAAAAAAGGCACAATACCGTGACTGGAACGATACACAAATAACCCGCACATAAAAGAGAGAAGCTTACGACGACGTTTCGGTCCGACTTGGACCATTGACAAAGTCACACTAACCAGAGGTGGAGCAGGACGGCTATATATAGGCAGGAAGAGGTGGTGGTAGTAGTAGTAGTACAAGAGTTGTATATAGTACCGACAAGATGAAGTTAAGACACATGCACAACACCCGGGCATCCCCATCATAGACGTTTCGCCATCCAGCCAGCCACTGGATGGCGAAACGTCCACAACAAAGACAACCAGACGCCGCACATGTCTCAATTTCATCAGTAGTTGTAGTAGTAGTAGAAGAAGAAGAGGTAGTAGTAGTGGTAGTGGTAGAAGTGGGAAATAAGGATGACGAGCCAGTCAAATACAAAGGAAGGGGAGCACTGCAAGAGAGCTAGATGCCCACAGAGGGAGAGCAAGCGCACAGAGGTGCGTGAAAGGGGAAGTGGTGAAATAAATGAAGAAGGAACAGAAACACGAGAGAGGAGAGAGAAAGACAACCCAGAGGAGAAAAGGAAAGAGGAAAGGGGAAGAAGAAGAAGAAGAAAAAGAAAAAGAAAAAATGAGGATTCAGGTTAAGTCACGGGTGTTCTGAAGTTTGGAGCATTTTACAATGTAGTGGGAGAGGAAGGCATCTACAGAGACGAAGCCAGGGCTAAGGTTCATACAAGGAAAGTTGTGTATTAGAGAGGATTCAACTAGTCAGCGACTGTTCGAGTTGGAAGTAGGGAAGACAGTTTTAGCAGAAGACCAGTCAATAGGATGGCCATGATCTCTGACGTGACAGAAAAGAGCATTGTTAGTGTCGGCAAGCCTAACACTATTTTTGTGCTCCCTAAGTCTGTCAGAAAGAGATCGACCAGTTTCTCCGAAGTATTGAAGAGGACAGGAGGAGCAAGAAATAGAGTAGACACCAGGAACATCTGTAGAGGGAGGAGAGGTATGAACGAGATTAGTGCAAAGAGTGTTAGTCTGGCGGAAGGTAAGCTTGATGTCTAAGGGACGGAGAGAATTGTTGAGATTAGAAAGACCGGAAATGTAGGGAAGGCAGAGGATAGAAGAGTTCTCATGAGTAGAGAGTTTGGGAGAGAAGAAATTGCGTTTAGCACGTGAGAGGGCAGAGTCTATGAAATGGGAAGGGTAGCCAAGACGTGAGAACGAATTATGAAGAGTGGAAATTTCTGCTGGAAGGAACTGAGGATCACAGATGCAGAGGGCACGGAGAAAGAGGGAGATAAGAACACGTTTCTTGACAGGGGAAGCATGATAGGAAAAGTAGTGAATGTACATGCCACTGTGCATAGGTTTACGGTAAACAGAAAAGGAAAAACCTGTATCTGAGCGGTGGACATGGACATCAAGGAAAGGAAGCAAGGAATTAGATTCCCATTCAGCTTTAAACTTAATGGAAGGGGCAAGATTATTAAGAGCTTCAAGAAAAGGTTGGAAGAGACTGGAGTCATGAGGCCACAGAGCAAAGATGTCATCCACATAGCGGAGCCAGAGTGAAGGTTGCACATCGAGGGTAGGAAGAAGAACAGTCTCGAAGTATTCCATGTAAAGATTAGCAAGGACAGGAGAGAGAGGAGAGCCCATAGCGACACCGAAGGTTTGAGAATAATATTTCCCTTGGAAGGAAAAGGAGTTCGAGTCCACACAGAGGCGGATCAGATCAAGAAAGACATCAGTGGGGATAGGGAGATGAAGAAACCCTTCATGGGCCTTCTCTCTAAGGAAATCAAGGACATCATCAAGAGGGACATTGGTGAAGAGGGACTCAACGTCAAGACTAAGCATCTTACAGGATGGGAGAGAGCGAACCAGTTCAATGAAGTCTTGAGAGTGACGGAGGTGGGCAGGAGAAAAAGTACCAAGAAAGGGAGTGAGGGTTTTGGCCAGCCAAGAAGCAAGAGAATAAGAGACAGATAGGACGAAGAGGAATATCAGGTTTGTGAGTTTTGGGAAGGCCATAGAAATAGGGAAGAGAGGGACAGATGACACGAAACCGTTTAACAAGGTCAAAGTCAGGAGGACAGAGGTCGGAGAGAGTCCTTAGTTTTTTGTTGAAAGTTCTCTTGATGTGATCAAGAGGGTTGGAAATGAGAGGAGTGTAGGTGCGTGAGTCAGAGAGCAAGACATCAGCTTTACGGAGGTAATCCTCGCGATCAAGGATAACTACTGAATTACCTTTGTCAGAAGATAGTATGACAATGTTAGTGTTGGATTTAAGAGAAGAAAGGGCAAGTTGGTAACGGCGTGGAAGGTGGTGATTCTTAGAAAGCAGACTAACAAGAGCAGGAAGGAGAGCACCACGAAAAGTGGACAAGTCAGGAAGATTACGGAAGCGAGATTGACGAAAGGAATCAAAAGAGCTAATCGGGGAAATACCAGCTCGAGGAGTAGGCGAAGTGGCAAAGGAAAGGCCAAAACCAAGAAGTTCAAGCTCATACTGAGAGAGTGAGACAGAAGACAGATTAGTAACACAGTCAGTGAGGGAGAATTTAGACCAAGGGCTAGCTGAGATGAGACGTTGAAGTTTATTTTGTAGTTTAGAAGAATGAATTTGTGCATTCAGGCGAGCAGTATCAAAGGCAATGGTAGAGAGAAGGTTACAGAGATCCTGTGGTAGAGCCGCAAAGAGAGCACGTTGACGCTGACGGAAAGTAAAGAAGGCATCTTCAACCTGTGATTTAGTAGAAAGAATGAGCTGTTGAAGTAGGAGACGGGCATGATCAGGAAAGAGAGTGCCCAGTGGGTTGGTTTTCAGGAAGTGGGAGAAGGAAGGTGGCAGAACTTGTTCAGCAAGACAATCACGTAGGAAGCGAAGCTGGTTCTTACGACGCCAGGTAGCTGCCACCATTTCTCGAAAGGGGTTCTTGGATGGAGATATCGTAGGTTGAAGGTAGACACACTTGTAGGATGGTAAATGTATTGTCAGACTGAGATGAGGGATGGAGCCCGGTGCCTAGCCTGTTCACGCCTTTAAGGTCTGCCGCCGAGTGAGGACGGGACAGAGGGATCACTGCCCATGTGTGTCCCATGACGTCACCCAAAGCCAAAGGCCTACGAGGGATCTCGTGTCTAAAGCACAGGGATGATACTAATATGCTATGCTATATAATACTGGGAATACAGGGATCAGCAACTATGCTGACAATAAGAGCAGCCTCATAAGATCGAAAGAGGGAAGAACATTAAAAAAGTTGGAGAGAATATGACGCTTAACTGCGGGGTCCATAAATAACAAAAAAGGCACAATACCGTGACTGGAACGATACACAAATAACCCGCACATAAAAGAGAGAAGCTTACGACGACGTTTCGGTCCGACTTGGACCATTGACAAAGTCACTCTAACCAGAGGTGGAGCAGGACGGCTATATATAGGCAGGAAGAGGTGGTGGTAGTAGTAGTAGTAGTAGGCTTGCCGACACTAACAATGCTCTTTTCTGTCACGTCAGAGATCATAGCCATCCTATTGACTGGTCTTCTGCTAAAACTGTCTTCCCTACTTCCAACTCGAACAGTCGCCGTCTAGTTGAATCCTCTCTAATACACAACTTTCCTTGCATGAACCTTAGCCCTGGCTTCGTCTCTGTAGATGCCTTCCTCTCCCACTACATTGTAAAATGCTCCAAACTTCAGAACACCCGTGACTTAACCTGAATCCTCATTTTTTCTTTTTCTTTTTCTTCTTCTTCCTCTTCCCCTTTCCTCTTTCCTTTTCTCCTCTGGGTTGTCTTTCTCTCTCCTGTCTCGTGTTTCTGTTCCTTCTTCATTTATTTCATCACTTCCCCTTTCATGTACCTCTGTGCGCTTGCTCTCCCTCTGTGGGCCTCTAGCTCTCTTGCAGTGCTCCCCTTCCTTTGTATTTGACTGGCTCGTCATCCTTATTTCCCACTTCTACCACTACCATTACTACTACCTCTTCTTCTACTACTACTACAACTACTGATGAAATTGAGACACATGTGCGGCGTCTGGTTGTCTTTGTTGTGGACGTTTCGCCATCCAGTGGCTGGCTGGATGGCGAAACGTCTATGATGGGGATGCCCGAGTGTTGTGCATGTGTCTTAATTTCATCTTGTCGGTATTATATACAACTCTTGTACTACTACTACTACTACCACCACCTCTTCCTGCCTATACATAGCCGTCCTGCTTCACCTCTGGTTAGTGTGACTTTGTCAATGGTCCAAGTCGGACCGAAACGTCGTCGTGAGCTTCTCTCTTTTATGTGCGGGTTATTTGTGTACTCTTTTCTATGTTCACTTTCAACTTTCTACCTTTACACAAACTTCCCAACTCATCCACTAACCTTTGCAATTTTTCTTTAGAATCTCCCATGAGCATAGTGTCATCAGCAAAAAGCAACTGTGTCAATTCCCATTTTGTATTTGATTCCCCATAATTTAATCCCACCCCTCTCCCGAACACCCTAGCATTTACTTCTTTTACAACTCCATCTATAAATATATTAAACAACCATGGTGACATTACACATCCCTGTCTAAGACCTACTTTTACTGGGAAGTAGTCTCCCTCTCCTCTACACACCCTAACCTGAGCCTCACTATCCTCATAAAAACTCTTTACAGCATTTAGTAACTTACCACCTATTCCATATGCTTGCAACATATGCCACATTGCTCCCCTATCCACTCTATCACATGCCTTTTCTAAATCCATAAATGCAATAAAAACTTCCCTACCTTTATCTAAATACTGTTTACATATATGCCTCAATGTAAACACTTGATCTACATATCCCCTACCCACTCTGAAACCTCCTTGCTTATCCACAATCCTACATTCTGTCTTACCTCTAATTCTTTCAATTATAACCCTACCATACACTTTTCCTGGTATACTCAGTAAACTTATTCCTCTATAATTTTTACAATCTCTTTTGTCCCCTTCCCTTTATATAAACGGACTATACATGCTCTCTGCCAATCCCTAGGTACCTTCCCCTCTTTCATACATTTATTAAACAAAAATACCAACCACTCCAAGACTATATCCCCCCCTGCTTTTAACATTTCTGTCATGATCCCGTCAGTTCCAGCTGCTTTACCCCCTTTCATTCTATGTAATGCCTCACGTACCTCCCCCACACTCACATCCTGTTCTTCTTCACTCCTAAAAGATGGTATACCTCCCTGGCAAGTGCATAAAATTACCGTTTCCCTTTCTTCATCAACATTTAAAAGTTCCTCAAAATATTCTCGCCATCTACCCAAAACCTCCATCTCCCCATCTACTAATCCCCCTACTCTGTTTTTAACTGACAAATCCATTCGTTCTCTAGGCTTTCTTAACTTGTTTAACTCACTCCAAAATTTTTTCTTCTTTTCATTAAAATGAAATTTTCCATAAATATAATACAATAATTGCAATAAACAGTTCCCAGCACAAAGTGTTCTCCTGTCCTACAGCATCCATAATAAAACTTTAATTAACACTTCCCTATGAATTTGACAATAACTTAGTAATAATGTGTGTGCATTTGAATGTATAAGGAAGCATGATATGAGAGAGTGTAATGTATATGAGAGGTGGTAACTCTGCCTTCTCATCCCATGAAAGGTACAGTATTATGTTACTTACCATGCATTCGTCCATTACAAGTTCCTATTCTAGTGAGGATAAGGGCAACTTCTTTAACCATGGCAGCAGCCTCTTCACCATTACGTAACCCAGGGGCAAATACAAGTTCCATCAGTGGTTGACCTGCACGATTAAGATCCACAAGTACCCTAAAAATATTGAATTTACTTATAAATCATTCTATTCAAGTATAAAATTTGCTCTTTGCAGTTGAAAACATAAAACTTAAACACTGAACATTAAAAATGGTAGTACATTAGCAGTGTAATGCGATATGTATTTCTTTTGACAATATTCACTACCTCTAAATAAATACAAATTAATGTAAAGTAATCTTGAGGATTTTCAAACAGCATCATATAGTAAAGTACCTACAAAAATGCTATTCACTGTACCCCCAAAGTACAAGAAATGCCCTGTTATCATAAGTCAATTAGATAATAATAAAAAAAGTAGAGCTACATGGACAGAATGCTATTTATTCAGCATACTTCACTTTACTTGCCAGGAGTGGGGAGCTAGTAACCTCTTCCCCTGCATAAATTACTAAATATAAAAAAAAAAACTTTAATTTTTCTTTTTAGGTCACCCTGTCTCAGTGGGATACAGTTGGAGCATTAAAAAAAAGTTTACTCTGAAGAAGGCAGAATCACGAAAAAACAATGCAAACTTTTTTTTTTTTTAATAAATCATGATTCTTATACTGTACAGAAATAGCCCACACATAGGAGAAAGGAGCTTATGTAAGCTTCTTTCTATGTGCGGGTTATTTGTGTATTGTTCCAGTCATGATATTGTGCCTTTTTGGTCTTCACGATTCTTAATAAAGCCAAAGTCTTCCTACCTATTATTATCCTTGTCGTGAATGCTTTTGCCACTGTCCTCCTCAAGCTGAAGTTGCAACAAATCAACTGAATGTCGGTATGGATGTTTATGGAGAGAAGAGTTTAAGACGATGAATTCTAATCTGCCATTGCTTGCTAGTGGATAATCTAGTTGAGTGATCTGGTAACCAGCCTAGAGTCGATAAACTGATTACAATTTGCTAAATAATTTCAATATTTTTACACACTCTCAGTACACAGTAATGTACCCACAAAATTATTCTCCAAGTCCCATAACCCTTCAAAGGAAATACCTGCCTTGATACTAATGAAGGGCTCTAGATCCAAGGTAGTAAAGCTACTCACAGTGTGGAAAACCCATTTTACATATCTGATGTAACAATCAAGAGTAATTACTAAAAATAATCATTTAACTAAATTTTTTATTTCCATTTATAATTTAAATTATTATGAACATTTATGCAACCAACCACTTCAATAACCATTTTAATGTATGTTTAATCTTAAGTTAACTCAAAATGTACTGCATAACTAAGGGTTTTTTCCATGTATGATAGTACAGTACATAATATAAGACAATATGCCATGAGCAATAAACCTTACTGTATTTTGTGGCTTATAAGGTTTGTTTTAGTCTCAATGGCTCAGCATCAGATGTAACTGGGAGAACTACAGCCCACCCCACACCCCAAAGTTATAGCTCCTGTCACTGACCTTCAGTTTGCAGGATGCAGGGTGGTTTTTGCAGACATTTTATGGAAAAAAAAAAAAACATGTCTAATAAGCCGCGAAATACGGTACGTACTTTACTTTAAAATGTTCACATGTGAAACTGTGCAATCTTTAACTGCAAAACAAGGGAAAGGTATACAGTGGACCCCCAGTTTTCGTCCAGTGCGAAAATCGTACAATTCGGATTTCGAGCACTTTTTCGGCAAAATTTTCCGACAGGTTTTGTACATCCGCTCGGAAATCGTCCATATCAGACACGTCCACCTGCCCAGGACACTGCTTCTCATGCATACCAGACTCAATCTGCCTCTGTCTCGTTGAGCTAGCAATACTCCGTGCGTTCATTCATTGTTTTTTGTGCTTGTTTATTGACTGCGACTGAAACAAGCCACCATGTGGCCAAAGAAAGTTCAGAGTGCCAGGCCTTTGGTAAAGGTGAGAAACATGATAGAGTTCAAGAAAGAACTCGTAAAATGAGTGGCAAAGTTTTGTGGAGAAATATCACTACCACCCTCTACAAAGGTAGAGGGTAGTAGTGATGGTAGTAGAGGGTGGTAGTGATGGTGGCAGAGGGTGGTAGTGATGGCAAACAATCAAAGATGTTGAGTTGTTGTTGTTGGTGTGGATCAACGAAAAAAATTTAGTGGGAGATAGTGCTGTGGAGGCGATAATTTGCGAAAAGGCAAGGCAGTCGCATGCAGATCTCGTAGAGAATATGCCAACAAGTCTTCAATAAAGATAAAACTGATTTAAAAGTTCATTTATCCATTAAAATTAGTGCTTTATATTTATTTCTCATTGTTTTCTGTATGTAAAACTATAGTTATTCTCTATAAAATGTATTTTTTGTTAATATTTTGGGGTGTCTGGGATGGATTACAGTGGACCCCCAACTTACGATCAGCTCCCAACTCGAACAATTATGTAAATGTATTTTTGTAAGTGCTTTAGTAAGTGCATTTTTGGGGGTCTGAAACAGACTAATCTAATTTACAATATTCCTTATGGGAGCAAATTCATTCGGTAACGGCACCCGAACAGTCTACAGGAACGAATTAATATTGTAAGCCGGAGGTCCACTGTAATTGGATTTACATTATTCCTCATGGGAAATACTATTATTTCAGTTTTCGTCCATTTTGGATTTCGGCCGACCTTCTGGAACAGATTAAGGACGAAAACCAGGGTATTACTGTACAGATGTATACAATACACTGGGTGGTAATCTACTACATTTTCTTAACTCGTATATGTAATATCTTTTCATTTCATATGATTTCTCCACTAGTTTTTTCTTATATCTGCTCATTTCTTTTCCTGTTACTTTCTTTCTACTTTTCTATTTACATATGTACATACTTGCATTTCTCTATTTTTGGTGTATGCAAGTTCAAACCAAAATTAACATATTGAGTATTTATGTAATGTTTATTGAGCAAGTTGAAATATTTAATAACTGATGAGTGAGTGCTTATGGAGTCTTCTATGTGAGGCAATTATTATTATTATTATTATTATTATTATTATTATTATTATTATTATTATTATTATTATTATTATTATTATTATTAATGAATTTACCCCTTAACTGTCCATATGTAGATCTGTGTTTTTACCACTAGCGCTCCAAACACAGATCTACGTTTTATTTTTCCTGCCTCCAAATGTGGCACAATTGGCCTGAGATGCATGGTCAGCATAGAATGGGTCTTAATCCTCAGTGGGTGCAGTATTAAAAAAATCTAGGACCACACAGCACCTTGTGGGAGCACCAGTTCAACTGAGCACTAACTAGAGCAAACAGCGCGGCAAACACCAAGGATTCACTGATGTCATGTCGTACTAACACTCCCCTTTTAAGAGGAAAGCGATAGTGACCCCAAGTTTAGTGGCTTTGAGGTTGATGTTGCCACATGTGGTCACAGAAATATAAAAAACCTCGATAATAACCCATGTGCAACATTTGTGCAACATAGAGTGGGAGGAATAGGGGAGTTGAGGAAAGAACATTAGCAGTATGGAGAGAGGGTCTCCGCTGACTTGTCAAATTGGTGTCCGTCAAGGAATCATAGAAAGTATATGCATTAAAGGCAGGGAGGAGGGTAGACAGATCAAGGCAAGAAAGCTTAGTCCCTGTGCAGACCCAATACAAAAGAATTAGGTGCCTGTAGGAATGTCACACTTAGTATAGCATGCTTTCATTCTACCTCCTTACACATGTATTTCTTAAATCTGCTACACCTGGAAAATCCTAGAGGGACTAGTACTGAACTTGCACATGAAAATCACTCACTACGAAAGCAAAAGACTTGGCAGACGATGCAACATCCCCCCAATGAAAAGCAGGGGTGTCACTAGCACGTTAAGAGACCATACAATAAGTGTCAGGGGCCTGAGACTGTTCAACTGCCTCCCAGCACACATAAGGGGGATTACCAACAGACCCCTGGCAGTCTTCAAGCTGGCACTGGACAAGCACCTAAAGTCGGTTCCTGATCAGCCGGGCTGTGGCTCGTACGTTGGTTTGCGTGCAGCCAGCAGCAACAGCCTGGTTGATCAGGCTCTGATCCACCAGGAGGCCTGGTCACAGACCGGGCCGCGGGGGCGTTGACCCCCGGAACTCTCTCCAGGTAAACTCTAGGTAAACCTGTACATTTGATTCATTTACCCAATTTGGTGAGTTTTTTCTATCACCTTTTTCTTTAATACAGGCACAATATTTTTCACTTTTCATGTGTCAAGGAGCTTACCTTTTTTTATTATGAAATCCTCTGAATCATAAGAGGTGAAGTATGGTAATGTAAAAATGTTTCAAAACTGAATTGTGTTTTTGAAGTAAAGGTGACCCCCACACTTATTTCCTAACTGGTTCCAGGAGAGCACTAGCCAGGCAAGATGCTATAAGTTTATTTCCCAAAAGCACGATGTAATAAATGGGGGGGCTCTGTTCCTGGAAACCATTTTCATACAAATTTCATTGAAAGGAAAAAAAAATAATTTTAAATGCAGGGCAGTTACAGATTCAGAATTACTTATAAATTTACTAATACTAATACAAGTTTATTTGACTATCCATGCCCTGGAATAAACCAGCCAATGAATCTACTAAGGGAACTGCTTTTGAAACAAAAGAATGATCACAGCTTTTAGAGTTTCAAAGACATTTCGTTTCACATTAATAATGTAAATAACTGCAGTTAATGTTTAATTGCAAAGTTTTACTATGTACTCTCTATGTAATACAATCTTGAAAACAGATGCTAACTTACCGGAAGATCTGGGTAAAAATAATGCTTGCGATCAAAAAGAGATATTTTGTTGACAGTAGCTCCAAAGGCCAAAGCTGTCTTTATTCCTGCTTCAACACACCTCTTATTCAGGACCTATTAAGAAATGGCTTAATTATTTTGGAGACAAAAATAAAATAAAAGATACTGGTAGTACAATGAAAAGACAAAGTATGCTGTACATATTTCTTTTAGTGGATGTTCTTGGTTCTATTATTATACTTTTATTTAACATGCCAACCATCTACTACCAATGTAGGTTTCCCCCAGCAAAAAAAGAAACATATTCATCATCATTCATTCAATAATTGTCTTGTGAGAAGTGCATGGACATCACAATTCAAATGACCTTCTGATATGCCATATCCTTACTCCTCCTTCAGAGTGTAGGCACTATATTTTCCACCTCCAAGACACAAGTCTTGCTATCTGGCTGGATCAACCAGCTATAAAGAGTTTCGCTACTTTTAAACTTAAAAAACTCAACAAAGGCCTAAGAAAACAAATTTGATGATACAAATTAAAAGATCACATACAAAATATGTTTTGATTTATATTTTGGCTACTTACACAACCAGCAACTTGAAAAAATTGCCATTTTCTCTTCATTAATATAAGAGGCAGATATTTAGATATGCTGTATATGACTTACTGGTAAGGTTCCTGGGTGAGCTGATTCAAATATGCCAACTTGAGTGTTTGGAGGAGCTCCATATCTGGTACCAACACGGGAGAATAATTTGCTGATTGATGAGATCTGCGCGTGGATCTCCAAACCAATTACTGGCTCCCAATAATCTCTAAAAAAAATTTAAATAGAAAGACAAAATATTTAGTGTTACATAATTGCATATGAAAGCGTAAAACAAAATAAATCACATCTTTGGGCTCTTATTAGCAAATACAGTACTGTAATATCAAAAGAAATTCCTCAAAAATTAGATATCAACAAAATCTTCCATTTAGCAATGAAAAATTGCATACTATTCAGGCATGATAAATTCTAGTTGCTTCAACATGGAAAAAACAAAGAGCTTAAAACAAGTACAGTACAGCACATAATGAAGCGAGATCTGGTCTTCCAACAGAAAAAAAAAAAGTTAAAAAGAATATACGTAGTATATGTTAGACAATGTAACCTGTAAAAGTACAATAAAACAAGAAAAGTTGAGCCACTGATGGTATTCATCACAGCACTTGTACTCTCTCACACAGAATGCTGTTCTGTCCTAACATTTTTCAAGGCAGGTGAGATATCCAACTAGAAAATGCAAAGATACCTTACTGCTTGCACAGATTCGATATATAATATTCAATATTAAAATTATTGGAACCACCTCATAAGACTTGGAATGCACTGTTTAGTAGAAAAGAGAGAAATCTTATAATCTATACACAAAAAACACTCAAAAGCCAGGTAATCCACACAATAAAATAACGACTTAATAAAGAGAAATATGGTGGAAATGTACAGTAAGTTCAATGAAAAGTAGGAGGACCATAAGCATAATTACAGAACACTGTATCAGCATCTAGGATTCTCAACTCTTCAACTTTTACCAGAAGATAAAAGTAATGCTGCTAACATAAATGTAGAAATCTACATGAGGAAACCAGAAGACAAATTACTGCTGAAGGTGCTTTATCAACCAGGGTATAATGGATATGAGCCTGCATGCTGCAAATACATAGCAATAACTTAGCTAACATGAAGTCACCAGGAAAGCCTGGCTTCAGGCTGAGTTACAGGAGTAGAAAAACCTCTCAAAACGAGTTACATGTATGTCAGCAACTATACTGCTCCCTATCCACCCTGTCACAGGACTTTTTCAAATCTGTTAATTCAACAACCAGTTTTTTTCTCATTTTCTGGTAGAAATGTACATATTAGTCAATTACTGTGGGTTGTATCCTGGGGATTGCTGGATAGGAAAACCTCAATAAGACATTGGCTTCCTGTCTCTGACACAAGTATACCAATTACTAGTATTATATATGCAGAGTGGTAGAGCTATTAATTATAATATAACACTGCATGCATTCAGTTTGGAATTTAGTACTTTCCTATTACAGTAAATATTCCCTTACTTAACCTAACCTCAATGAAACAAAAGAAAATGGTATTGCAACAGAAGTAAAAACTGCATTCACAAGATAATCACAATAATTAAGTGCTGTAACTAATTTTAGTACGTAATACAGTATTAAACGAGGGATACTAAATGTAAGTAGGCCTATAATACATTAGCTATTTGTATTACTCTTGGTTTCATCATTATTATTTGTTACTGACATATGCCTATAATATTTATGTGTACAGTGAACTAATGTAGATTATATAAGTATAAAATATTTGTAATGGAAGCTTAAAATTAAAAAAAAAACTACTAGCTATATTTAAGTATCTGTAGACAATCAACAATGATACCTGCCTAATAAGATGTGGTTTATACTGGGAATTAATATTATAATGCCTCAGTAGTGCATTTTGGAGTCTTGTTTGCAGTCTTAACTGGTGCCTCATTTTTCTTCCTGATCTGTAAAGAATTTTTTTGCTATTATTATTTCCATTACAGTAATAAATGATTTTGATGTAACAGATTTTATATCCAAATATGTACTATTTACCCAGTAGACCATATCAGTAACGGACAATTCTGAAATAATTTCAAGACATTATCCAGCCATAGATTTTATCCATTAACCCTTTGAGGGTTTCCGCCGTACTAGTACGGCTTACAACCCAGGGTTTTTGACTTACTAGTACGCCTAAATTCCAGTGCCTTCAAATCTAATGAGAGAAAGCTGGTAGGCCTACATATGAAAGAATGCGTCTATGTGGTCAGTGTGCGCAGTATAAAAAAAATCCTGCAGCACACAGTGCATAATGAGAAAAAAAACCTTTGACCGTGTTTTTGGAATAAAACAGCGACTTTGCACTGTATTTTCGTATGGTATTTATTGTTGTATTCTAGTTTTCTTGGTCTCATTTTATAGAATGGAAGACATATTACAGAAATTGAGGTGATTTTGACTGGTTTTACAATGAAAAGTACCTTGAAATTGAGCGCAAAGTAGCAGAAATGTTCGATTTTTATCAAAGTTCAAAAGTAAACAAATCATGCCAAGCGTCCAATACACATCAACTGGTGAGTCTAATATTCTTTCACAAGTGCGCTGGTATTACTTATACCATTTCTACACTAATGCAGTAGTCTGCATAACAGTAAATCTTCTATTTTTTGTAAGAATAAAAATTCAAAGTGGAAAGCCAAAGAAAATATAAGAGAGGCCTGGGGATGTGACTAACGAACAGAGAACTTGTTATTTTAGTGCCAGGAATGTCTTTTTTGTTTATTCTGGACCCTATTCGGAAATTGGCATCTTTTGAAATTTGTGTGAAATTGGCAAAATTGCTAAATTCTGACCACTTTATTGGATGGTTGAAATTGGCAAATGGGTGGTTTCTTGTACTCACTCGATAGAAAAATTGGAGTTCTAGCGAAATAGTTATGATTTTTGTCGACTAGTACATTGGAATTGGTCGAAAATAGGGCTCAAAGTGGGCAAAATCGCCGATACGTAAACATCATCAAGACCGCTAACTTCGTGAGAGCATAATTCCGTAAGTTTTCCATCAAATTTCATACTTTTGGTGTCATTATGATCGGGGAAAAGATTCTCTATCTTTTCATAAGAAAAAATAATTTTTTTTTTTTTGAAATTTGGCCAACCCTGAGAACAAGTTTCGGAGAGGGCCTGTCGACCCTCAAAGGGTTAAGTACAAAATCAGTTAAATCCAAAATTTGTTAGATCGGAGCCCATTAAATTAAAGTTTTATTGAATGTGTTTAGGTAGATGTATCAAAATTTACATATGTAATATAACACATACTGTGAGGTAAGCTATTTATGGAGAATGGTAGCTGGGCCAAGTTGGGGTAGCATGAGAGAACAGCTTGTATATATGGTACCACTTAGTGGAGGTGGTAAGCACTACAATCAACTCATCAGGCAGGCGTGATCCTTCATTATTATAATTGTTTATTACAATGTATTAACAAGGGCTAAAACTTGCTTATTTTATCTTATATTATCTATGTACAGTCTCCTCAGTTATTTTTAGAGCCTCAGAGCTAGGTATGATTTAGTACTACTGTTTCAGCAAATCAGTATTACTAATGATAGAAAACTAACACACATAATTCAATTTCAAATTCCCCCCCCCCCCTAAAAAAAAAAGTCAGGATTATAAAGAATTATGAATGACCCGAGACTCCACACAGATTTAGGTTTAAAGTGTCTCCAGCATTTCTAAAACATTTGCTGGGACCTGGCAAAAAAGGCAAAAATCATTTCTTATTTTAAATATATTTTCCTTATTTAAAAACCCGTAACAAAAATACTGGGGTGTTTTTTGGTGGGGGCTGGAACGGATTAAAGGCATTTCAATTAATTTCAATGATGAAACCTGATTTCATATATGAGCAAATTGAGTTACGAGCTTGGTCACAGAACGAATTCAACTCGTAAGTCAAGGTACCACCGTATTGAGAGGAATCAACACGGTGGACAGAGACAGGTTGTTCCAGAGATGGGACACAGTAACAAGGGGTCACAGTTGGGAGTTGAAGACTCAGGTGAATCACAGAGATGTTAGGAAGTATTTCTTCAGTCACAGAGTTGTTAGGAAGTGGAATATAGTTTGGGAAGTGATGTAGTGGAGGCAGGCTCCATACATAGCTTTAAGAAGAGGTATGATAAAGCTCATGACGCAGGAAGAGTGACCTAGTAACGACCAGTGAAGAGGCGGGGCCAGGAGCTGTGACTCGACCCCCTGCAACCACAACTAGGTGAGTAACCAGGTGAGTACCTTGTACATGTACTTGAAATAAAGATTATTATTATTATTATATTATTTCCTACATTAAAAGGAAAGCTCTTTGGGCGCACTAAAACTAATACTTATGAACTACTTAATACAAGTTCTTGGATATATATTATAACATATAATTGAAGTTTTGTGTGATATTCTGCGTGGAAAATTTATGTAGGATAAGCTTTTTAACAATGATTTTGAGGGTGTTGGGAGATGTATTTTTCACATGTTTGTTTTACATTATTACCTCAGTGGAAATAAGCCAGACACAGTGGCTTTATTGGGTGGTCTTGAGTTGCTAATCTTCCGGGAAAAATAAAAAGTCTTCGTTTGCAACAGTAAGAAAATCTCTAACCCACAAACAGTTGTTATTGTTGGTTTATAAGGGTTAAGATGGCTGGAGAGCCGTATGAATTCTTAAAGCCGACAATAAGATAAGATTTCGTTCGGATTTTTAACCCCGGAGGGTTAGCCACCCAGGATAACTCAAGAAAGTCAGTGCGTCATCGAGGACTGTCTAACTTATTTCCATTGGGGTCCTTAATCTTGTCCCCCAGGATGCGACCCACACCAGTCGACTAACACCCAGGTACCTATTTGCTGCTAGGTGAACAGGACAACAGGTGTAAGGAAACGTGTCGAAATGTTTCCACCCGCCGGGAATCGAACCCGGTCCCTCCGTGTGTGAAGCGGGAGCTTTAGCCACCAGGTCACCGGGCCTTGTGATGAAACCAGCTTCAAAGTATAACCTCAAAAATTGAGATATCTTATTATTAACACTGAAGTTATTAGGTCTTTTCAATGACTCATAGTTCAGCGGTAGCATCTTCAGCTCACAACCGAAGGAACACGGTTCAGCCCTGGGGCGGGTTGGGGTAAATAGGTACTCGTGGGTTAGCCGACTGTTGTGGGTGGCATCCTGGGGAAGGAGGGTGGGAATAGTAAGACCACAGATTATCTGGAGGATGTTTTGGGGGTCAACGCACTCGCGGCCCGGTCCATGACCAGGCCTCCTGGTGGATCAGGAACCTGATTAACTAGGCTGTTACTGTTGGCCGCACGTAGTCCAACCTGGAGTTTACCTGGAGAGAGTTCCGGGGGTCAACGCCCCCGCGGCCCGGTCTGAGACCAGGCCTCCTGGTGGATCAGAGCCTGATCAACCAGGCTGTTGCTGCTGGCTGCACGCAAACCAACATACGAGCCACAGCCCGGCTGATCCGGAACTGACTTTAGGTGCTTGTCGAGTGCCAGCTTGAAGACTGCCAGGGGTCTGTTGGTAATCCCCCTTATGTGTGCTGGGAGGCAGTTGAACAGTCTCGGGCCCCTGACACTTATTGTATGGTCTCTTAACGTGCTAGTGACACCCCTGCTTTTCATTGGGGGGATGGTGCATCGTCTGCCAAGTCTTTTGCTTTCGTAGTGAGTGATTTTCGTGTGCAAGTTCGGTACTAGTCCCTCTAGGATTTTCCAGGTGTATATAATCATGTATCTCTCCCTCCTGCGTTCCAGGGAATACAGGTTTAGGAACCTCAAGCGCTCCCAATAATTGAGGTGTTTTATCTCCGTTATGCGCGCCGTGAAAGTTCTCTGTACATTTTCTAGGTCGGCAATTTCACCTGCCTTGAAAGGTGCTGTTAGTGTGCAGCAATATTCCAGCCTAGATAGAACAAGTGACCTGAAGAGTGTCATCATGGGCTTGGCCAATGTACGAACCACAGCCTAGCTGATCCGGCACTGACTTTAGGTATCTGTCCAGCTCCCTCTTGAAGACAACCAGGGGTCTATTGGTAATTCCCCTTATGGCTGGTGGGAGGCTGCTGAACAGTCTTCGACCCCGGACACTTATTGTGTTTTCTCTTAGTGTACTAATGGCGCCCTTACTTTTCACTGGGGGTATGTTACATCGCCTGCCAAGTCTTTTGCTTTCGCAGGGAGTGATTTCTGTGAGCAGATTAGGGACCAGTCCCTCCAGGATCTTCCAGGTGTAGATTATAATGTATCTCTCACGCCTGCGCTCCATTGTGTACAAATCAAGTGCTTCCAAGTGTTCCCAGTAGTTCAGATGTTTGATGGAACTTTTATGTGCAGTAAAGGTTCTCTGTACATTCTCTAGATCTGCAATTTCACCTACCTTGAATGGAGATGTACAGCAGTATTCCAGCCTAAAGAGAACAAGTGATTTAAAAAGGATCATCACTGGCTTGGCATCTTTTGTCTTGAATGTTCTCATTATCCATCCTGTCAGTTTCCTTTCAGATGTGATTACCTGGAGTTTACCTGGAGAGAGTTTCGGGGGTCAACGCCCCCGCGGCCCGGTCTGTGACCAGGCCTCCTGGTGGATCAGAGCCTGATCAACCAGGCTGTTGCTGCTGGCTGCACGCAAACCAACGTACGAGCCACAGCCCGGCTGGTCAGGAACCGACTTTAGGTGCTTGTCCAGTGCCAGCTTGAAGACTGCCAGGGGTCTGTTGGTAATCCCCCTTATGTGTGCTGGGAGGCAGTTGAACAGTCTCGGGCCCCTGACACTTATTGTATGGTCTCTTAACGTGCTAGTGACACCACTGCTTTTCATTGGGGGGATGGTGCATCGTCTGCCAAGTCTTTTGCTTTCGTAGTGAGTGATTTTCGTGTGCAAGTTCGGTACTAGTCCCTCTAGGATTTTCCAGGTGTATATATAATCATGTATCTCTCCCGCCTGCATTCCAGGGAATACAGGTTTAGGAACCTCAAGCGCTCCCAGTAATTGAGGTGTTTTATCTCCGTTATGCGCGCCGTGAAAGTTCTCTGTACATTTTCTAGGTCGGCAATTTCACCTGCCTTGAAAGGTGCTGTTAGAGTGCAGCAATATTCCAGCCTAGATAGAACAAGTGACCTGAAGAGTGTCATCATGGGCTTGGCCTCACTAGTTTTGAAGGTTCTCATTATCCATCCTGTCATTTTTCTAGCAGATGCGATTGATACAATGTTATGGTCCTTGAAGGTGAGATCCTCCGACATAATCACTCCCAGGTCTTTGACGTTGGTGTTTCGCTCTATTTCGTGGCCAGAATTTGTTTTGTACTCTGATGAAGATTTAATTTCCTCATGTTTACCATATCTGAGTAATTGAAATTTCTCATCGTTGAACTTCATATTGTTTTCTGCAGCCCACTGAAAGATTTGGTTGATGTCCGCCTGGAGCCTTGCAGTGTCTGCAATGGAAGACACTGTCATGCAGATTCGGGTGTCATCTGCAAAGGAAGACACGGTGCTGTGGCTGACATCCTTGTCTATGTCGGATATGAGGATGAGGAACAAGATGGGAGCTAGTACTGTGCCTTGTGGAACAGAGCTTTTCACCGTAGCTGCCTCGGACTTTACTCTGTTGACGACTACTCTCTGTGTTCTGTTAGTGAGGAAATTATAGATCCATCGACCGACTTTTCCTGTTATTCCTTTAGCGCGCATTTTGTGCGCTATTACGTGGCACTGTTGTGATCCTTGAAGGTGAGGTCCTCAGATATTACCACACTCAGGTCCTTCACATTACTTTTCCGCTCTATTGTGTGATTAGAGTTTGTAGTATACTCAGTTCTAGTTATTATTTCCTCCAGTTTTCCATAACAGAGTAGTTGGAATTTGTCTTAATTGAACATCATATTGTTCTCTGTTGCCCATTGGAAAACTTGGTTTATATCTTCTTGGAGCTTTACCGTGTCCTCAATGGATGACACTCTCATGCAGATCCTATTATCGTCTGCAAAGGATGATATTGTGGAAAATACTGTATATATTTTCCGGAAATACAGTAATTTATAGGTAAATAGATGCATTATATTGTATTTTTAAAAGAAGTATGTTATCGAAAAAAAGAAGAGACACTCGCCATCTTGGTTTTGATTTTGTATTAGAAACGTTGGTGAATGGGGAAGAATTTTTTGTGCTCTAGAGGTTAAAACTGTGCTGACACCTCTCAAATAGGAGGCGAAATTGGTGGATATGCATTCCTGCAAAACTTGAGTATCAGACGACAGGACAAGACAGCTCCAGGAACCTCAGATAAGCTCTCTAGATTTGTGTATAATTCTGGCCAGCATTATTTTCATAGATTTAGTTAGAGTGAGGTTTTCTGAGTATGATACACATTAATCTCCAGTCAAATTGGTGAGTGATATTAAGATATATTTTCCTTCTGTTATGTAATTGTGTATATATATATATAACCATTTATTATTTTAAATATAGTCCACAAATTTATATATTTACCAGTATTCCTGGTGTATGTATATTTCATTTAATTAATAGGTCCAGAGCAACTTGTGGCTATGACAGTCGTAGGTATCGAAGGGGGACATTTTTTGCGACCTAAGTGTCCCAAATTCCTACTTGTCTAACTGATTAATAATAGTTATCATTGTTCATTTACTGTTATGTATATAATTATACATCCAAGTAAATGCAATTTTCCACATTTAATTTGCCCGTTGGTCCTTCTTGAACCGGAGGTAATTAGTGAAGTCATTAATTAGTTAATTACTTAATAATTATATGTGAAATGACAGAAGGAGGTGGATGTTAAGTTCACAAATTTCAGTGGGCTGCAGAAAACAATATGAAGTTCAACGATGAGAAATTTCAATTACTCAGATATGGTAAACACGAGGAAATTAAATCTTCATCAGAGTACAAAACAAATTCTGCCCACAAAATAGAGCGAAACACCAACGTCAAAGACCTGGGAGTGATTATGTCGGAGGATCTCACCTTCAAGGACCATAACATTGTATCAATCGCATCTGCTAGAAAAATGACAGGATGGATAATGAGAACCTTCAAAACTAGGGAGGCCAAGCCCATGATGACACTCTTCAGGTCACTTGTTCTATCTAGGCTGGAATATTGCTGCACACTAACAGCACCTTTCAAGGCAGGTGAAATTGCTGACCTAGAAAATGTACAGAGAACCTTCACGGCGCGCATAACGGAGATAAAACACCTCAATTACTGGGAGCGCTTGAGGTTCCTGAGCCTGTATTCCCTGGAACGCAGGCGGGAGAGATACATGATTATATACACCTGGAAAATCCTAGAGGGACTAGTACCGAACTTGCACACGAAAATCACTCACTACGAAAGCAAAAGACTTGGCAGACGATGCAACATCCCCCCAATGAAAAGCAGGGGTGTCACTAGCACGTTAAGAGACCATACAATAAGTGTCAGGGGCCCGAGACTGTTCAACTGCCTCCCAGCATACATAAGGGGGATTACCAACAGACCCCTTGCAGTCTTCAAGCTGGCACTGGACAAGCACCTAAAGTCGGTTCCTGACCAGCCGGGCTGTGGCTCGTACGTTGGTTTGCGTGCAGCCAGCAGCAACAGCCTGGTTGATCAGGCTCTGATCCACCAGGAGGCCTGGTCACAGACCGGGCCGCGGGGGCGTTGACCCCCGGAACTCTCTCCAGGTAAACTCCAGGTAATGTGTAGTGGATTATAATTATTACAATATTAATTTGGATAAGTCAAGTCTGGCTAAGTTTATATTAATTTGTATAATACTAATTTGATAAGACAATTCTGGACAAGTGTGGATAAAGATTATATTGTGTATAATATTAATTTTGCTATGACAAATTCTGGCAAGGATTAATATTTGTATAATATTAAATTGATAAGACAATTTTGGCCAAGATTTATATCAGTGTATGTGTAATTGATAAGCCATGTGTAGCTAATTATTAATGTGTATATTAATTTTGCTATGGGAAATTCTGGCAAGGATTTATTAATTTGTATAATATTAATTTTGATGAGCCAAGTTTGTATTAAGTACATTTAAAATTTATATTATACATGTAATTGCTAAGCTCAAGTAGCTAGAATTTATTTAAAGGTAAGTTGTACTATTTACCTTTATAAAGTGCATAATTTAGTACATAATCAGTGTTATTAATAAAGTTGAATTTAATACATCGCATCATGGCTGAAAATGAGGAAATTAATATAGAAGACAAACATATAGAATATAGAGTAAAGAAAGCATCAGTACAGGCTAGAAAAGTTCATGTAACCAAGGCATATAATAAATGTTTGGAATTAATGAATCAAGAAACTGTGAATGCTGATGATTTAAAATTGTATTTAGATGCTTCAGGTAATAGATATGATTCATACAAATTATATTACAACAAATATGAAGGAGATTTGTTAGTAAACTGTGTAGATGAGACTGAAGTAGATCTCATGATTAATCAGTATTATGAATTAGAGGAAAAGATTCTTGTAAAAGTCAGGCCTTGAATAAATTAAAATGTGTAAACCAGGCAGTTAATCAGTCTGCTCCAACAAATAATATGTCTTTGCCAAAACTCCCAGAACTATGTTTACCTGTATTTAATCCTGGTGAAAATTGGGAGGAATTTTGGTCAATTTTTAAAGCAGCTGTGCATGACAGGAGTGACCTAGCCTGTGTAACTAAATTATTTTACCTCAAAGGACAGGCAAGAGGAGATGCTCACATACTGATACAAGCCTTTCCTAATGTAGATGACTCTTACAAGGAAGCAGTTGACTTGTTGAAGGTCACTTATGGTAATATAGAACAAAGTAGGTTGGATCTAGTGAATATCATTGTTAATTTAAAATCTCCAGATCACACTTACAAAGGTTTACAGCAGTTTAGAGTTAAACTGGAGAGCACTCTCAAAACTTTAAGTAATAAATATAATCTGAAGGAATCAGACTGGTTATTGAGTGCCATGATACAGAATAAATTAAGCTGTAAAACAATTGAATGACTCTCAAACAAATATCACAAGGGTTATTTTGGACTGGAGGAAATAAGACTAGGTCTACAAGAATTAATTGTGCAGTTGCAGACCAGCCAACTAACTCATTTTAAAGATGCAACACACAATAACTCTGAGGTATCTGTCAAGTTTCACAAAGGGAAAAATTATCCCAACGTTAATAATCAAATTTCATTTCCTAAAAAGAGTTGCATAGGTGCATATCAAGTAGCAGGAATCAGAAATAATGATTCTCCACAAGGTAAGAAGAATAAGTACCCTCCTAAGAGTAGCCCAGTTAATAAGAAACCAGTCCGAGAAAAGAGAGATTGTCTTTTCTGCAAGGGTACTCATTTATCTAAGAATTGCAATGCATACAATTCATGGAATGATAAAGTTGAAAGATTGGAGGAACTTGACAGATGTATCAGGTGTTTAGGTAATCACAATGTAAGGGATTGTCATGCCAAATTAAACTTCTGTTATCAATGTCACAAAGGAAGACACCATATAGTCATGTGTAAGGGTCTATATGTTAATGTTGATAATAATGATAATGTTGTAAATCCTGACACAACAGTAGCTAATGTAAAAATTGCTGCTAATCTTAATAATGATGGGTTTGCTGAAGTAGCCTTACCTGTGTTACAGGTAAAAATTGATGATAAAAGGCATAAATCAAAAAATGTAACTGCATTATTGGACCAGGGATCCCAGCGTACTTTCATAAAACGTAAATGTCTTGATGGTATGAAAGTACAGATGGGAGATCCCACAACTTTAAAATTATCTGGTTTTCTCTCGGATAAAAGGTCTCAATTGTATGACACTGTTTATGTAACTGTCAGGTTGGGCAGTGAGAAAAAACGTGTTAATGCAGTAATTGTAGATAGACTTCCAGAGAAAATATCTACAATAGGACTTAGTAAAGCTACAGAAAGACTCTCACATAATGTAAATTTAGCACCTTCTGGTGTAAGTGATGATTCTGTAGGCCCAATAAATATTTTGATAGGTAGTGACTATTATGCCTCCTTTGTAAAGGGTATGGTAAAGAAATGTGGTGTCACCCTTTTGAAGACTGCAGGAGGCCATGTAATGCATGGTAGGATTCCTCGTAATAATAATTCATGACTAGAGGAAACTACAAATACCATAACTGTGTGTCATACTCATGAAATCGTGCCCCAGTAAAATTCTTCCATAGAGGATGGTGTTGAGCCAGTGCATAAATTGTGGGAATTAGACAGCATTGGAATAAATGTAAATGAAGAAAGTCCAGACAATTCTTTTACTCAGGAGCAATATTTGAGAGATGTAAAATTTGAATCTGGACAATACTGGGTACGACTTCCGTGGAGACTGAACCATCCAGAATTGCCCACTAATTACAGAATGGCATATGGACAGTTAAAGGCTCAGCTCCGCGAACTGAGTAAGACACCAGAATTGTTAACTGCCTATAATGATATAATTGCTGAGCAGTTAATAAATTTATAGAAGAGGTACCTCCTGAGCAAACCAAAATTTATGGTCACTATTTGCCACATCACGGAGTGAAGAAGGATTCTAAGACCACTCCTTTGAGGACTTTGTTTAATTGTAGTGCCAGGAGTAACAAAAATGTACCTAGTTAAATGACTGTTTGATGACAGGTCCGTCGTTGACGGAAAAATTAGGAGATATCTTATTAAATTTCAGAGTAAAGAATTATGCCTTTACGGCTGACATAAGTAAAGCTTTCCTAAGAGTGGGTTTACAAGAGGCTGACCGGGATTGTACCTGCTTCTTATGGCCTGAGAATCCTATTGACCCACTTAGCCCTCTGAAAACCTTTCGCTTTAGGAGCGTGTTATTTGGTGCTACATCCAGTCCGTTCCTACTTCAAGCGATGATAAATGCACACCTTAAATGTACGGGAAGTCCATTGAGTAAAGTAATGAGCAAACAATTTTATGTGGACAATTTCCTGGGTGTGACGTCAACTGAAGAGGAACTGTTAATGACTTATGGAGAGGCTAATAAAATAATGCAAAGTGCAAATATGCCTCTGAGATAATGGAATAGTAATTCGTCCAAATTGAAGGACAAAATAAGTAAAGATTACCCTGGAGATGAAGTGCAAAAATGTAGTAATGTATTGGGTTTAACTTGGGATACTGAGAGAGATTTGTTAATGTTAAAACCTAATAATTACAGTATGCCCAATAAATTAACTAAGAGAGTTTTGCTTGCTGAAGTTTCCAAATGTTTTGATCAACTAGGTTTAGTGTCACCCCTATGTACTGTGCCAAAACAAAAGCATTCATATTGCTAAACTCATAAACTAGTATTTAGTCACTTAGGCATAATACCAACTTACCTCATAATTTGTAATATTTTAAAATTAAGAATTAAACTAAGTCTGCCCAAAATGCCTAGCCATGCTAGGTGTTCTAGTGGTACACCCTGTAATCATTATTTTACTACATGTAAACCACACAATAACCAAATTCTGTAAACTCAGCATTGTAATCCTTATAGAGAATAAACTTTGAAATGTTATTACTATAAGAGGGAAATTATTAATACAGGAAGCATGGAAACTTAAATGTGCTTGGGATGAAATTCTACCTGAGGAATTCATTAACAGGTGGGATGAATTAATTGGTGATTATGAGAAAATTCCAATGTTGGAGTTCCCACACCAGGTGGCCAATCCAAATGGGAAAAATGTACTCCACAGTTTTTGTGATGCTTCAAAATTGGCATATGGAGCAGTTGCTTACCTTCAATGTAATAGTGTCATTTCTCTTGTTATGTCTAAGGCTAAAGTGTCTCCAATTAAATCACGTACCTTACCTCAGTTGGAATTAACAGCCATTTATGTAGGTGTCAAATTAGCTAATTATATAAGAAATAAGTTGCAGGAGATAAATATTAGCGACACTGTAATTTGGTCTGATAATGAGGTATCCTTACAGTGGATTCGTAATGGAAACAGTAAAATTGTGTACATACAAAACAGAGTCGCTGAAATTAATCAGATGCAAGAGAAATATAATAGTTTGGGTCAGCATATGTTAACCTTTAATCATATACCTGGGGAGGAGAATCCAGCCGATTTCTTGTCTAGAGGTTTACCTTATACTAAATTTGTAAATGCTGTATCATGGTTTAAAGGACTGAGTTGGTTGGTAAATAAAGCTAATTGGCCTGTACAAAAGGCGTATATTGCTCCTGTTGAAATTACTGTGACCACCGCTCCAATAGTTTGTCCTCCCTTAACCTTTGATATAAATAGGTATTCTTCTTTACCCAAACTAATCAATGTAACTAAGTTGGTGTTTAAATTTCTAAACAAGATGAATATTTCATATAAGTTTTCACATCCTCTTGAATATTGGATAAAGAGGGTACAAGAAGAAATCTATGGAAATGAGATTAAATTGATGATGGAAAGAAAAATTGTGAAAGGTTCCATAATAGAGAAATTGGGGCTGTATTTAGAGAACAGTGTAATTAGGTGCAGAGGTAGGTTACAAAATGCTGAATTGGGTGATTATGCTAAACACCCTATCTTACTGCCCAAAACTCATCTTCTAACAAATTTAATTGTTCTAAATGCCCATAAAAATGTAATGCATGGTGGGGTACAAGATACCTTAAATTGTATTAGGGAAACTTTTTGGATTCCACAAGGACGGCAAAGTGTAAAAAGGGTGATTAAATCTTGTGTAATATCTCGCCATGTGGATGCCAGATCCTATATGTACCCAGGTCCTCCACCATTGTCAAATGAGCAATTTGAGTCGTTTAGCAACGAACTCCTGCCGGCCGCAGTGTGGAAAATAATGTATATATTTTCCGGAAATACGGTAATTTATAGGTAAATAGATGCCCTATATTGTATTTTTAAAAAAAGTATGTTATCGAAAAAAAAGAAGAGACACCATCTTGGTTTTGATTTTGTATTAGAAACGTTGGTGAATGGGGAAGAATTTTTCGTGCTCTAGAGGTTAAAATTGTGCTGACACCTCTCAAATAGGAGGCGAAATTGGTGGATATGCATTCCTGCATAACTTTAGTATCAGACGACTGGACAAGACAGCTCCAGGAACCTCAGATAAGCTCTCTAGATTTGTGTATAATTCTGGCCAGCATTATTTTCATAGATTTAGTTAGTGAGGTTTTCTGAGTATGATACACATTAATCTCCAGTCAAATTGGTGAGTGATATTAAGATATATTTTCCTTCTGTTATGTAATTGTGTATATATATAACCATTTATTATTTTCAATATACAGTCCACAAATTTATATATTTACCAGTATTCCTGGTGTATGTATATTTCATTTAATTAATAGGTCCAGAGCAACTTGTGGTTATGACAGTGGTAGGTATCGAAGAGAGACATTTTTTGCGACCTTACTAAGTGTTCCAAATTCCTACTTGCCTAACTGATTAATAATAGTTATCATTGTTCATTTACTGTTATGTATATAATTATACATCCAAGTAAACGCAATTTTCCACAGATACAGTGCTGTGGTTTACATCTCTGTCTATGTCTGATGAAGATGAGGAACAGGATAGGTGCGAGTACTGTGCCTTGTGGAACAGAGCTCTTCACTATAGCAGCTTCCGATTTAACTCTTTACCACTACTCTTTGTGTTAAATTTGTTAGAAAGTTGAAGATCCATCTGCCTACTTTACCAGTTATCCCTTTAGTACGCATTTTTTGCACTATGATCGCACTTGTCAAAGGGTTTTGCAAAATCTGTGTTTACTACATCGCGGTGGATTAGGGCTGTTACTGCTGGCCGCATACAAACTGACGTACGAATCACAGCCCGTCTTGATATTGCTGAGCTTTGAAATAAGGGAAGAGGAGGACAACAACACTACTCACAGGATAAGCACGGGGTACACAGTGAACGAGGCAAGAAGGCGGTACTTCTAAATAACGAAGGATTCTTGATCCAAGAAGACACGTGTAACATTTAGGTATTTTTATTGTGGAAACGTTCGCCAGCCAGTGGCTTCTTCAGTCCGGTACAGGGAAGAACGGTGGAAGATGAGGAAGGGTTTGAAGTGACCAGTCCCTCAGCCTTGAGATATATGTTCAGCCCATCACTCTTAATTACTGGAACTAGTTTTCTCATTCTCGCATCATACCTTATCAATCCCCCATGCACTCGTTCCCATTATTATGACGCTGTATGACCCCTACGGGATTAACGCTTGCCCATAAATAATATTATTGTTACAATCATAACTAAGCGCTAAGCCCACAAGGGTCATACAATAATAATATTATGAAGAAGAAGACTGTCCAACAAAAGATACATTTGAGCACTGGCGTTCGAAGAGGAACTCTTCTGAAGGAAGGATCAAGAAATTTCCCATTTTTTTTGTCAAATGCCTTAACTTCCACATAAGCATTATAAGAGCATAAAATAGCACAACAATTATAGTAGAATAAGTAAGTAAGTAAGTAAGTAAATTTATTCAGGTATACACAATACAGTTACATAGAATTATCATACATAGCAGCATATGTGTAGAGAACCTAGGATAACCCAAAAAAGTCAGACAGAGTGACTTATTTCCATTGGGGTAACTAACATATGACAAAGCCCTTTCTGACATAGCAAATTAAATGAATTGATCCCCCCCAAACATATAAAAAAAAATATTACCAAAGATGCTGCCGTGAAAAAGTCAAGTTTTTGTTCCTATAATGTTCATTTTCCTAGTCCAGGGGAGGCTGCTGCATTCCAGACTGCTTGCTTCATACGCACGTTTCTTTTTTATTCCTTACGAATATAATAATAATTCTGAGTTGTTAATGATGAAAGAGAATGCTTGTTGAGGCGAGCGAGCATGGTCTAGCCTCGACTCAATGGTATTATAGCCTGGTGTCACACTCTACCACAATGAACACTTGTCGCATTAACATAGCGTTCATGCCGGTGTCTCCTCTGTGCTGCTCAGACTGCCTGACTTATCCTCTGCCTGGAGGCTTTGACCTCTCAGATTTACCATTGGCTAAAAGATCTTTGAAGTCAAATGTGATTGGTCGAGATGGATTTCTAGATATGCACATTGGAGTTGCTGTGATATTTTGATTCATATACGTTGCTGGCCGCTACGGGGTGCAGATTCTTCCAAGGAAGCAGACAGCAAGGTTCGTTCTTGATTAGTTTTACATTTGTTTAATATATCTGTACTAAAGGCATTCCAGTACAAAGAAAGGTATTCCAGTATCTTGTAATCCCAGCCCCCTCTATCTTAAATTATTCAAGAAAGGTACTCCCGTATCCGATAAACCCAGCTCCCTGTATCTCGATGACATGAGAAAGGTGTCCCCATATCCCCAGCCTCGTCTGCCTCAATCCAGGCAAGAAGCACAGTAGTTGAATCTCTCTAAACCGTCTAGTGACGGAGGAGCGACAACTAAACTCCCCAAGAGAGACCCAGGAGCTATTGATTCAAGGAATTGAACAAATCTTATTTTTCTTTGAATTAAACCTATTGCCTCCCATTTCTTAAGGTGCTGTATAACTCCTCTGGGTTTATCGCTCCTCCATGAATGTAATAAATAATACTAATATTAACAATAAAAATAATAATCTGAAGAGGATTACACACTCAAGAAGTCTAGCACTTGTAGTTTAACGTCTTTAAAAGGCTCAGGAGCTGTAGATCAACCCCTTTAAGAGGGCCGAGAAATGCTACAATCCGAAGCTTCTGAGAAATATGCATCAGCATTGTAGGTTTGAAGCCAATTAGTAGATACATGTATATATTGCAGTTATCACAAGTAAACCGATATTAAAATTTCTTTAATAAAACTGACAAATTATACCTTGCACTGCCCACTAATATTGCGAATCTTCCTCTGAGGAAAATACATCTGCATGAACAGTTTCTAGATATTAGGCAAATTATTCTCAGGAAAAAAATAACTCACATTTTTATGGTAATATTGCCACCTTCACATTTCATTGGCAAGTAGAATGTTGTATTAAGTAAGATTTACCTGTACAGGAAGTTTGAAGCCAATCGGAAGAAGTGTTCTTATCACACGAAAATTACCTGCCTATCTGCACGTGTAAAATTGGCAGATTGAAACCTACATAAACAAGTAATAATCTGATCCTTCCTCTAATTTACATTCACTAGTGCTGATAGTTTGAGTCTGATCAGACGAAGCGTTCGTATATAATCATATGGCAAGGTGCTCAGGCGAACCTCAAGTAAAGCCAGAGTCAGATATTAAATTACCCACTTTAGCATGGTCGTAAAAAATTGATAATAAACTTAGCTCTTGTGAAACTCCATGGATATCGCAGACCGTAGATAATCAGTTATATGATTAGAGTGTAATATACGAAATTACTGTATCTTAAAGATATAAGTAACTATGCCCAATGAGTGTAACAAAGACTAGTTGTGATACTTGTAATTCAGTTTTTTCAAGTGTACTACCTCTCACAGGATGAGCCACAGGTGTACAGTGAAGTAGCCGCTCTGGTGACAGAGTAAAATGTATGTTGGCAGTTTTTACTTGCAATTTGAATTGTTCCAGCCACTATATCTTAACTATTGTATGTATAACTAACTTAATAGCAGGAAGTAATACCTCCGGTCCAAAGAGCACTACCATCGTCAAGCAGCAAAGTTTGCGACTACAGTATGCTGAGTGGAGCGCTGAACCACAGGGGCCACTGTTATGCTGGTCTTGTCGCCAGCTTTGTTGTCCCTGTTGCTGCTGCACTCACCAGGGTGGAAAGTAAGTGTGACGCTGGAGAAACCTTAAACAAATATTGAAAAATGGATATCTCTCAATAACGACAAATATATATATATATATATATATATATATATATATATATATATATATATATATATATATATATATATATATATATATATATATATATATATATATATATATATTTTATCACACTGGCCGATTCCCACCAAGGCAGGGTGGCCCGAAAAAGAAAAACTTTCACCATCATTCACTCCATCACTGTCTTGCCAGAAGGGTGCTTTACACTACAGTTTTTAAACTGCAACATTAACACCCCTCCTTCAGAGTGCAGGCACTGTACTTCCCATCTCCAGGACTCAAGTCCGGCCTGCCGGTTTCCCTGAACCCCTTCATAAATGTTACTTTGCTCACACTCCAACAGCACGTCAAGTATTAAAAACCATTTGTCTCCATTCACTCCTATCAAACACGCTCACGCATGCCTGCTGGAAGTCCAAGCCCCTCGCACACAAAACCTCCTTTACCCCCTCCCTCCAACCTTTCCTAGGCCGACCCCTACCCCGCCTTCCTTCCACTACAGACTGATACACTCTTGAATCATTCTGTTTCGCTCCATTCTCTCTACATGTCCGAACCACCTCAACAACCCTTCCTCAGCCCTCTGGACAACAGTTTTGGTAATCCCGCACCTCCTCCTAACTTCCAAACTACGAATTCTCTGCATTATATTCACACCACACATTGCCCTCAGACATGACATCTCCACTGCCTCCAGCCTTCTCCTCGCTGCAACATTCATCACCCATGCTTCACACCCATATAAGAGCGTTGGTAAAACTATACTCTCATACATTCCCCTCTTTGCCTCCAAGGACAAAGTTCTTTGTCTCAAATATATATTAATTAATTAATATATATATATTAACATGTTATATTGAACTAAGTACGTATTTAAACAATCTAAACTTTTACTGTGCATTATTAAGCAGGTTTAGGTCCTAGTCAGAAGGTATGGTCTTGGAATTGTTCGAAACGTTCTGCTTTTGGAACTTACTTTTTTTTGGCAAATCCTTGAAAGATTTTTTTTTGTTAAATAAAGATCTGAATTTGAATGTCTCTCAGTAACGAGAGGCATTGAAATTCTAACGCTTTACTTTAATTTAACATGTCCGTAGTCTTCCACACAGAAGCTACCCTCCCCTTCTTTGAATTATTATTGTAATTAGAGGGAAGCGCTAAGTCCGTAGGTCATAAAGCACCAGGCTTGATTTAAGGAAGAAAAGTGGTAGCTCCAATTTCTGGAAATCAAGAAAATATATTTTTGCAGCATCAATGTGTGGCAAAACAGACACACTAGCTGAGTGCGTGGTGAAGCAGGGTCAGTGTTCTCCCCTGGACGATCTACTGGCACCGTTGCTTGGCACTCCTGACCTCATCACTGCCTGTGCCAACACCACCGGTGTCCCGCTTAATTCAGATTACTATGAGAGTATCGGTGAGTAATACCGCAATATACATTTTTAAAAGGCTTAAGAATCTACTTGGAATCTGTCTGATGCATCGTAATTATATTAAAATATTTTTTTTCATAAGTGTTAATTTCTTACCACGTTAGTGTTTTTTTTCAACTGACTGATTACATTTAGGTACTCTAATGTCAAGTATTTTTATCTGTAGTATAAACTTTGTTTGATTCACGGGCTTGAGGGGAAACGTATTGGTAAATCTTATACCTGCTTGTCCTGTTTACTTAACATTACATCTATTATAATAAAAAAGAAGCGCTAAACCTACAAGGGTCATAGAGCGTGTTTACTTAACAGTAAACAGGTAACCTGTGTGATAGGTAGATTGGTTAGAGGATAATAATTTATTGAGTTTTCTTGTGCTTAAGTAGATGTAGGGTTATTATATTTGTATACAGTGCTAAATTCCAGTGGGTCATTTAGCTACAGTGGTGAAGGTTGGCTACTGCGTCTGCTCGCCGCAAGACACACATGTTTTCCTAGGATACAGTGATACAGTGAAACTCGTCACAGGCCCTCGAAACTACCAAGAAGAAACCATTGTTACCAACTTTTATTCTCATCTTCCTGCGCTAATTTTCTTTGAGGACTCGAGAACGTCAAGTGTTATTAGTTTATATTTGGTTAGACTAAATTAGATTACTTAAGTTAGTTATATTTAAGCAAAAATAAGCATATAGTTAAAGGTATCTACTGGCCCGCAGGTAAAGCCGTGGTGACTGGAGTGTCCGCAAGCAACCTGATGAGGCAGCCAACCTCTGATTCTGTAGCCAATCTGGCTATTAGACGCTGTGTTCTCAACGCTACACACATGGTGAGCTAACACGATACAATAAATATCTCTGGTTCATGAAGGGTTAGAACTTCTATGTAATATTAATCTTTAAGATAACTGTTTTAAGTATATTCTATAAAATTAATCTATTTCTCACGAGCAGGGATATTACTTTAATATCCAGAGTGATGCCTTCAGCATAAAGGCATCACTGTTGAAGCAAGGGCAACTACCCCACACATGTTATGCAGAAAGCTAATTAGCATAGGACAAACTCTCTATTTAGCATTGCTATATCATCATACTTTTAGCCGTAATATTTCTGTCATTCATAAAATTCGCTTCTTTTGCACATTTAGTTTATGTAACAAGAGCGTTTGGCTCACGACCGATAGGAACCGGGTTCGTTTCTCGGGCAGGCTGAGAAATCTGATTATAATCATAACTAAGCGCTAAACCCAAAATGGTCATACAGCGCTGTGAATAATAAGAGCATGTCTCCTTACACCTACTACACGTGTTACATAGAAATAAACAGGTAACTGGGTGTTGGTTGAGTGTTGTGGGTTGCATCCTGGGCAAGGACCTAAAGGAAATAGACCACAAATTATTTGTTTTCTTGAGTTAATAACGCTGAGTATGTTTTATCCGAAAGGAACCAGATTCGATTCCCGGGCGAGCCGGTTACCTATCAGTAGATAGACATCTAAGAGCTAGTTGACTGTTGTGGGCAGCAACCTGTGAGAGGCCCTAAAAAAAGAACCCAAACGAAAATAAGCCATACTGCTTGGCTTTCTTGAGCTGTCCTGGTTTAAGCTTCCGTGGTTGCTCATCCGAATATAACATTCTCATAACAGCTTGGTGCAGACGGAAGCCTCCTTGACCGCGGCGCTGTGGTGACGCAGGTGTCACTGCTCTCTCCTCCAGATCTGGGTGCCGCCGTCGCTGCAGCAGCCACCACCTGCCCGGAACCAACCTCCTTGAAGACCACCGGGTTCATCCAGTGCCTGAAGAAGGCATGCATGACGAACGCTCCTGGATCCACAGTCACCATCACTTCCTCTGAGGACTACTGACATGTTTGCCTTTCATGCCGTTTTCACACTGTAAATGCCTAGTGATCCTTGGTTGTTCACTATGTTTTAGCCTCTAGACTAGGCAAGAATCACTAATGCTGCATATTCCTTTCAGTATTCAGCATCAACTATCTAATACTTTGTCTCAGGTGAAAAGAACTTAATTTCTCTGACATAAAAATACTATAGTTTTCTTAAAGCACGCAGGCTAATATTTTATTAAAAATCAATTAATATTACTGTAGCCTTAAACATGAGGCTACGTACCCTGTATGAGGTAGCTTGGAAAGATGTTCCTTATATGAGGTAAATGAGAAACATTTACCTTAAATGAGGAAGATGAGAAACATTATCCAGTCATATTTTATATATATATATATATATATATATATATATATATATATATATATATATATATATATATATATATATATATATATATATATATATATATATATATATATATATAATATATATATATATATATATATATATATATGTCGTGCCGAATAGGCAGAACTTGCGATCTTGGCTTAAATAGCATCGCTCATCTTGCCATATAGGACAAGTGAAAATTTGTGTATGCAATAATTTCGCTAAAATCATTCTGAACCTAACGAGAAAAATATATTTGATTGTGTTTGTTTAGTACTAAATTATTGTAAACTTACCTAAAATATATTTAGTTGGGTTAGGCGAAAATAAATTGCTCTTGTTATAATAAGGTTAGGTCAGTTTTCTAAGATTCTTTTGGAGCAAAATTAAAAATTTTTGCATTAACATTAATGAAAAAAAAATATCTTTAAACGTATAAGAGAAAATTTTAGAAAGAACTTAATTATAAATGAGTTCTTGCTAATTGACCAGTTTTACATATTCGGCACGACATATATATATATATATATATAATATATATTGTATATATATATATATATATATATATATATATATATATATATATATATATATGTATATTATATATTTATAAACCCATGATCTCCACCGTACTTATATAGCGTTGAAAGAATTATCATCATTTTCATGTTTGTTGCAAGGGAAGGGGTAGCTCTTACTCCCTGGATCAAGGGCCCTCCAACGGCATCAGGGCATCTCCTCCCATAAACGGGGAGAGGCGTTCACTAAACTAGAGTACCGGATGTAAGATTTATCATGTGTTGATTGAGTTGTAACTGAGTTGCTTCCTGCACTCAACATTCACTCCCCCCATTCACTCAACATTCACTCCATGCGCTCAATATTCACTCCTTGCACTCAGTATTCACTCCTTGCGCTCAACATTCACTCCATACACTTGACATTCACTCCATGCACTCGACATTCACTCCATGCACTCAATATTCACTTCTTGCACTCAACATTTACTCCTTGCACTCAAAATTCATTCCCTGTACTCAATATTATCTCTCTCCACTTAACATTCACTCCTTGCACTCAACATTCACTCTTTTTACTCAGCTCTCGCCTTGATTTAACGTTAACTCCTTGCACTCACTCTTTACTTCCTGCAGTCTCACATACACTCAACAGAGAGCTTCTCCAATCTAAAATTATTTCTACAAGTGTGATTTAAAAGCACTACAAGTGCGTCAGGGGTCGCCCTCACAAACTGTCTCTGTGGACACCAAGAGCATTTCACTCCTTCATGGAAGTTGCGTTCATTTAATGTCACATATCTTAAAGCCTTTCCCAAGAACCACATCATTAGCAATCCCTTCCTTTAACCACTTGCAAAGGCAACTTAACTGTTAGTAATAATAAAGCACAAATTATATACACTGATGGACCTAAAATGAGTCAGGTGACAGGACTGTATCTTGCTCTTGTTGCCACCTCTTGAGATAAGAACGATAGCAACCGTGTTGAATTAAGCATAAGAATTAACAACTGGGCGTTTACACTGCAAAATGAATTGTTTGCTATCCTAATGATGCTAAAGTTACTTTACTCTTTGATTATTACTGATTTTATGTCATCACTGAAGGTCTCTTGAATCACATGACTCTAATAACATGATCATTGGAGCAGCCAGGGATAGATACTCAAAAATCAGAGAAAAATAATTAATGTACAATTTTTATGGATTCCATCACATACATCATACAGGGCCTCAGTGTGAGGCCAGAATTATACAGCACCCATTGGAATTGTTTTTATATTATCTCCGTGTTGGATACTTCGTGCCATGAAAAATAAGTCACAATACCGAGCTTGAGCACTATTAATATTATTGCTGGGTTCGCCAGCCTACTCTGGCTGCTTAGGAGAGAACATTTAAATGCACCTCGTCTACCCTCCTCTACCTCCCAAAACTATACCGTTCAAATTGCCAGCTACAAGTTCAGTGGCGGGACAGGATTTTCTTCATTCCCTCAAGAATCTTTCCTGGCTAAATGAGCTGTAACAACTCACAGCTAACCCACAAACTGGAGAGGAAACATTAGACGATGTTTTGGTTTGTCCTGGACCACGACTAAGTCACAGTAAGGATCGAACCGCTACACCAAGTAGTATATAACTCGAGTCAAAATGGTATATGATGCTTGCAGGACATGGGAGCAAACACTTCCGAAATTTATTTTGGAAAATGTTGCTCCTGGAACCGAAACGTTTCCTAACAAAACGTTTTTACAGTGTTCACACATCATTTCCCTCCACGGATCGAAACGTCGTCTAAGGTATCCTAAAGCAAATGGATCCACCAGGAGGCCTGGTCACAGACCGGGCCGCGGGGGCGTTGACCCCCGGAACTCTCTCCAGTTGTGAATCGTATGTGCCAAATTGAATCAGGTTTGGCATTTCACAGGCCATATTCGGCAAGAAGAGCGTTGCTATTTAAGCCAAAATAGCAAGTTTTACCTATTTGGCACAACACACACACACACACACACACACACACACACACACACACACACACACACACACACACACACACACACACACACACACACACACACACACACACACACAGATATATATATATATATATATAGATATATATATATATATATATATATATATATATATATATGTATGTATGTATGTATGTATGTATGTATGTATATATATATATATATATATATATATATATATATATATATATATATATATATATATATATATATATATATATATTATATATATATATATGTACTCCCACCTCTATGTGCCTATCTTTGTGTACCATATACTTTCTTACCTATCTCTACATACCCACATCACTTTTCCTGCTTCACTTCCTCTCCTCAATCCTTACGAGCCCTGTGACTAAAAAAAATCTTACTGTACATTAACTTAGTAGCAATGGGATCAGGGCTGTCGCTTTCGTTTAAAAAGCAGATAATGTTGGAAATATAATGTTTAATAAGATGATGCTACCTTAAATTAATAAGCTACGAGGTTAACAAGATTGCTTCCTCCAGAATTAAGTTAAACTCTCTTCATATTATTAATTATATAAGAAAGAATTTCATCTAGGAACCTTCCGAGATTATTATCTGTCACGATTCATTCACCACGCAATAGAGTACATGTGTTCCTAAGTAAAATATTACTATTTGATCTACTGTGTTTTCCGTGCTGCCTGTTGTCTGTGTAGATGTTTCTTGGTTCATTGCATTTTTTCCACGTCCTTGAGTGTCCCCATGATGGAAGAAAAAGGTTACAGATAGTTTACATGTGGTTGTGAAGCCTCATGGCAACTCGGGTGACGGTAGTGGGGCTCCCCCATGTCCTCACCAGTACAACAGGATTTTTCCCAGTTTCATTGACGCTGTAAAGTGAAGTATACGTTGTCTCCCTGGCACTCCTCGACAGTGCTCAAGGGACTGCCTGACACTGTCAGAGGTCAGTAGGTGACTCTGGAATTATGATGGTGTTGAGTGCAAGACGCAATCTTAAAGTCAACATGCTGAGAACTATCTTCACTTGGGCAACTTGCATCTCCATTATTCTTCCTCTATCAGGTATTATAATACTGCGGTGCCGGGCGTAGATTTTTCGGGAAAAAGAATATGCTTAATAGTGATATTTCTATCTGTAGTTTATGGTACACAGGCAGAGGTTAAATCTTCATAATTTATCACTGATATGTGATTACGATCATGTGGATAATACAACTATAGAAAATGTATGTCAGTGTAAAACAAAAAACACCAGTATTTAAGCAAAACAAAACTTATCTATCTTATCTTAATGTCAGAAGTCGGGAGGCTAAACCAGCGATGACTTTTAACATTAATTCATGTTTAAAAGTTTCCATTTAATTGGCGCACAAAATATTATGGTTTCCCTTGATATTACAACAAAACCTTGAACTGTGTCAGTCAAGGTCCCTTCAGGATCCGTGCCTTGACGTAGAAAATGGGCTTTAGATCCAAGGAATTGGAACCTCCCCTTTCCCTTCCTCGGATCAAAAATGATTACCTCCCATTCTCCAGGTGATGTACCATCTTGATGGGTACAATACTTACACGAGAATATAATACCAGCCAGATGTTTTGTGATCTCTGCGATCCAAGGATATTTCTGTATCCTGCAAGCCCAACCCTCTCTACCTCTGTGATCGAAGAAACCTATCCCTGTATCTCACAAGCCCAACCCTCTCTACCTCTGTGATCGAAGAAACCTATCCCTGTATCTCACAAGCCCAACCCTCTCTACCTCTGTGATCGAAGAAACCTATCCCTGTATCTCACAAGCTCAACCCTCTCTACCTCTGTGATCGAAGAAACCTATCCCTGTATCTCACAAGCCCAACCCTCTCTACCTCTGTGATCGAAGAAACCTATCCCTGTATCTCACAAGCCCAACCCTCTCTACCTCTGTGATCGAAGAAACCTATCCCTGTATCTCACAAGCCCAACCCACTCTACCTCTGTGATCAAAGAAACCTATCCCTGTATCTCACAAGCCCAACCATCTCTACCTCTGTGATCGAAGAAACCTATCCCTGTATCTCACAAGCCCAACCCACTCTACCTCTGTGATCGAAGAAACCTATCCCTGTATCTCACAAGCCCAACCCTCTCTACCTCTGATCGAAGAAACCTATCCCTGTATCTCACAAGCCCAACCCACTCTACCTCTGTGATCGAAGAAACCTATCCCTGTATCTCACAAGCCCAACCCTCTCTACCTCTGTGATCGAAGAAACCTATCCCTGTATCTCACAAGCCCAACCGTCTCTACCTCTGTGATCGAAGAAACCTATCCCTGTATCTCACAAGCCCAACCCTCTCTACCTCAGATCGAAGAACCCTATCCCTGTATCTCACAAGCCCAACCCTCTCTACCTCAGATCGAAGAAACCTATCCCTGTATCTCACAAGCCCAACCCACTCTACTTCTGTGATCGAAGAAACCTATCCCTGTATCTCACAAGCCCAACCCTCTCTACCTCAGATCGAAGAACCCTATCCCGGTATCTCACAAGCCCAACCCTCTCTACCTCAGATCGAAGAACCCTATCCCGGTATCTCACAAGCCCAACCCTCTCTACCTCAGATCGAAGAACCCTATCCCGGTATCTCACAAGCCCAACCCTCTCTACCTCAGATCGAAGAACCCTATCCCGGTATCTCACAAGCCCAACCCTCTCTACCTCTGATCGAAGAAAACTATCCCTGTATCTCACAAGCCCAACCCACTCTACTTCTGTGATCGAAGAAACCTATCCCTGTATCTCACAAGCCCAACCCTCTCTACCTCAGATCGAAGAAACCTATCCCTGTATCTCACAAGCCCAACCCTCTCTACCTCTGATCGAAGAACCCTATCCCTGTATCTCACAAGCCCAACCCTCTCTACCTCTGATCGAAGAAACCTATCCCTGTATCTCACAAGCCCAACCCACTCTACTTCTGTGATCGAAGAAACCTATCCCTGTATCTCACAAGCCCAACCCTCTCTACCTCTGTGATCGAAGAAAGCTATCCCTGTATCTCACAAGCCCAACCCACTCTACCTCTGTGATCGAAGAAACCTATCCCTGTATCTCACAAGCCCAATCCTCTATCTATCCCACATGCTCAGCTCCCCTTCCCCCCAATTTACCTCAATAAACGCAAAGGTATAGAGTGCTAGCGTACTCAGCTCACACAGTGAGGTCTGGGGGTCGATTCCCGGCATGGTTGGAAACATGCTGTCCCTGTTCACCTAGCAGTAAAATAGGTACCTGGGTGTTAATAGACTGGTGGGGGTCGCATCGTGGGACAAAATTGACCTAATTTGCCAGAAATGTTCTCCATAGCAAGGGGCTTTCTATATTAGTATGTTACTGATGTCAGCTATGGTCTGTATACCATGTAAATGCACTTGTAGAAATAAATATTATATATATTAGTGTAATTAAAAATAAACATTGAAAATTTGAAACCAATCAGAAGAGTCATTTACAAGTTATCACATCGAAACAAACATCAATTTTGTATTTTTAATAAAAACTAGCCTGGCCCATGGTTGGGCTCCGAGAGTAGTAAGATTCTTGAAACTCATCAAAGGTAACAGCAGATTAACACCTACACAGCCAGAAACCAAAGTTAAAGCATATTATAAACTTTAAAGCCAGTCAGAAAACATCCTCTAGTTATATATCGCAGAGGCCAGTATGCGAAAATAAAGCAGAACTTTAAGTTTGAAGCCACTCAAACGTTACATTCTGAAGTTATCGGTATTGAAGGTTTAAAGCCGATCGGATGAGGCATTCACAAATCTTATAAAAGCCATTTCAATTTTACCAATGGCAAATTAGTACCTAGACAACCCAAAATCATTCCAAATCTTGACCTAAATAAGATACACCAGTGTTCAAGGATTGAGTCGATGAGTGAAGACATTCTCCACTTTTTGTACATAATTTTATTTAGTAAAATTAGCAAATTGGGACTTACGCAGCCCCCCATAAATGAAAACTTTCTTTGAGTAAAACATACCAGCGCTAAAAATTTGAAGCCGACTAGAAGAAGCATTCTCCAGCTATCGTATGGAATCCAACAGTTCAAAGTTTAAGTGCATCGGCAAACTGGTCATCTATACGTACTTGAATAGCTTAAATATGTAGTGTCATCATTGTCATAAGATCCATCAGCCATTTAGAATTCAAGCCGTTTAGATGAGGAGCTTAAAATGTTTCACATACCAAAATACCATACAATTTTAAAAAATAAAATTAGTTAATTTTATATTCTTCTTGATTCGCCGGTACTGTCCCGGTCCCGGGCCTTTTCCAAGTGGCGGCTCGGCCTTGACTCCCTGTCTCGGGAGTATCTCAGACTAATGTCTGCCATGGGAGGAGGTACAAGTACCTCCTCATCGTTGGGACCGAGTGTCCCCAGGCCTAGCCACATTCCCTGCCTTCACGGGGCTCGTAGGCAGGACATCACTAGCGCTAAAAATAAAAAGACACAATACGTGACTGGAACAATACACAAATTTTATTTGAGTACCACCAGCATAGCTCTTTATATAGATAAAATAGCTTGTCACATCTTAGTTCAATTTTTTTCCATTACTGTAACAATTTTACAATGATTTCCAGGAAGAACACAATTGACTTCAATTGTTTGAGACCCTTGAGGGAGGTGTGCCTGGGGGTGAGAAGATCTTTGTAAAAAAAAAAAATGAACATAACCTCTCCTTTCCTGGATATGACCTGATTGAATCTCATTTACCCAGGCACGGTGTCACCCCTAGAGGTTTAGCGCTTTAAAAGTCCACCCGTTTGTCACAGGAAGAAAACTACAGGAAAAACAGTCTGGGTCACGCGAGACGTATGGGTAACTGTCCTCATCACTGTCTGCCCCTGTTTGCCTAAGAGATACACGCCTCATAGCATACATTATATTATATATATATATATATATATATATATATATATATATATATATATATATATATATATATATATATATATATATAATATATATGCCTGCACTTTAAAGGAGTGGTTTGGGATATTGGCAGTTTGGAGGGATATGTTGTGTATCTTTATACGTATATGCTTCTAAACTGTTGTATTCTGGGCACCTCTGCAAAAGCAGTGATAATGTGTGAGTGTGGTGAAAGTGTTGAATGATGATGAAAGTATTTTCTTTTTGGGGATTTTCTTTCTTTTTTGGGTCACCCTGCCTCGGTGGGAGACGGCCGACTTGTTGAAAAAAAAAAAAAAAAAAAAAAAAAGAAAAAAAAAAAAAAATATATATATATATATATATATATATATATATATATATATATATATATATATATATATATATATATATATATATATATATATATATATATATATATATATATATATATATGTCGTGCCGAATATGTAAAACTTGTCAATTAGCAAGAACTCACTTAAAATTGTCTTTTCTAACATCGACACCATGCCCAGCCCTTCTAGGGTAGGGTAGGTGCCTGAGCCCGAGCCTTTAGCTCATAAGACTGTCATTCCTATTTGCCCCCTTAGGGCGGGGATGGCAGACCAGAGAGGCCTAGCTTGTGGCTAGGCCTGGGGACAGTTGGTCCCAAAGATGAGGAGGTACTTTTGCCTCCTCCCATGGGAGACTTAGGTCTCAGACACTCCCTAAAGAGGGAGCCAAGGCCGGGCCACCACTTGGAAAAGGCCCGGGCCGGGAGAATACCGGCTAATCTTTAATAATAATAATAATGTCTTTTCTAAAATTTCCTCTTATACGTTTAAAGATATATTTTTTTCATTAATGATAATGCAAAAAAATTTAATTTTGCACCAAAAGAATCTTAGAAAACTTACCTAACCTTATTATAACAAGAACAATTTATTTTAGCCTAACCTAACTAAATATATTTTAGATTTGTTTACAATAATTTAATACTAAACAAACACAGTGAAATATATTTTTTTTCGTTAGGTTCAGAATGAGTCTGGCGAAATTATTGCTTACACAAATTTTCACTTGTCCTATATGGTAAGATGAGCGTTGCTATTTAAGCCAAGATAGCAAGTTCTGCCTATTCGGCACGACATATATATATATATATATATATATATATATATATATATATATATATATATATATATATATATATATATATATATATATATATATATATATATATATATATATATATATATATATATATATATATATATATATATATATATATATATACATATATGCAAAACAACCACTCTGAAAGAATAAAGGAATTCCAAGCGCTTTCGTGACTACTCACATTATCAAGGAACTATGTATATATATATATATATATATATATATATATATATATATATATATATATATATATATATATATATATATGTATATATATATATATATATATATATATATATATATATATATATATATATATATATATATATATATATATATATATATATATATATATATATATATATATATATATATATATATGTCGTGCCGAATATGTAAAACTGGTCAATTAGCAAGAGCTCATTTAAAATTAATCCCTTTCTGAAATTTTCTCTTATATGTTTAAAGATATATTTTTTTCATTAATGTTAATGCAAAAATTTTTAATTTTGCTCCAAAAGAATCTTAGAAAACTTACCTAACCTTATTATATCAAGAACAATCTATTTTAGCCTAACCCAACTAAATATATTTTAATACGTTTACAATAATTTAGTACTAAACAAACACAATCAAATATATTTTTTTCGTTAGGTTCAGAATGATTTTGGCGAAATTATTGCATACACAAATTTTCGCTTCTCCTATATGGCAAGATAAGCGTTGCTATTTAAGCCAAGATCGCAAGTTCTGACTATTCGGCACGACATACACATATATATATATATATATATATATATATATATATATATATATATATATATATACATACTGACGGGGGAAGAACACCATGCCCAGCCCTTCTAGGGCAGGGTAGGTGCCTGAGCCAGAGCTTGCTATCACCTGTAGCTCACAAGACTGTCATTCCCATTAGCCCCCCTGGGGTGGGGAAGATGGCAGATCAGAGAGGCCTAGCTTCTCCCTACGAGCCCCGTGAAAGGGAATGTGGGTAGGCCTGGGGACACTTGGTCCCAACGATAAGGAGGTACTTGTACCTCCTCCCATGGCAGACATTAGTCTGAGATATTCCCGAGAAAGGGAACCAAGGCCGGGCCACCACTTGGAAAAGGCCCGTGCCGGGAGAGTATCGCCAAATCACGAAGCTTTATACTGAGAGACACACGCCTCTCACTATGTACATTGAGATATACACCTCAGTGCATATACACATAAACACCTCTCACTGTACATGTATATACACCGAGATACCTCTTACTGTATATACACAGAGATACACATCAATGTGTATGTACACTGAAAATATTCACCTCTCAGTTTATATACCCTTGATGACGAACAGGTATAAGGACAGGTTTATTAATAGACGGTTGTGGCTGTTGAAATACGACGGGGTTCCCCACTATCTCGAAGCTCCATCCTCATAAAGCAATAACTGAAGGCACACACAATTATTATTATCATTATTGGTAGGCGGTACACATGTAGTGGCCATACTTCCTTTGGCTGGGAGTACGCAGTGTGAATTAATAGTAAATGTTTGAATTACTCTCTCCAAATTCCCTAGTAATTTGTAAGTAGATAAACCAAAATACATTTAGATCCGGGATTTCTCTTATTATCATAAACGAGATTGTGGTAAGCTTCCGAGACGTCTCTATCTCTCACTGTATATACAGTGTAATATAAATTCAATATAAATACACAGAATGATGTATATCTCTCAATGTACGTGTATACACCGGTAATTTACTTTAATATATACATAAGGGATTGGATTATTCTAAACTGGGGATGTATAGTTAACACGCAGCTTTAATGAGAATACCGGCGAATAAAAACAAAAAAAAAAAATGACCCTGGTGCTTTAGATAGTCTTTAAACTTGACAGTCTGTGCTTTCTCTCTCTTTCTCATATATATATATATATATATATATATATATATATATATATATATATATATATATATATATATATATATATATATATATATATATATATATATATATATATATATATATATTTGATCCATGGAATACCACATCTTTAACGTAGCTACACCCACAGAAATTATGTCATGTTAGCGTCAGAAACGTATTTACTGGTGAAGTAAATAATTCAGTGATTTGCTCACTGAATTTAGGCTCAGTTTTTGTAACACTTCACACAGAGACACCACCATTCTAATTTTACATTCACCCACTAATTTTACGCCTAATTTTTGAGCTGAAACCACAACCAATCACTAAAAGCCTAATTTTACATAAAACCAAACATTTTAGGCCTAATTTTACACAAAGGAATAATAATTTGTTCACTTGCTACGTTAGAAGATATAAAATAATTATATATTTAGGTCCTATAATATATACATTTCGGCAAGGACTATAACAACGGTACATTTCATTTGTTGAATCCATTGTGCAATGTATTCATTTGAAACCACACTATAATTAACTCACCACCACAAATTTTACTTCCAGTAGCAAAGGTAAGAAAGATATATCGCAATTTACACATGGAAAATGCATGTAGGGCTGATTCCGACTGTGCTCTCCACCATCTCCACTGCCTTTATAAGAGCCATCATTACCACACCACTTCAACCTTCTGCTCCACGATAAGTACACAGAGGGCAAGTGTCCCTGCTCATCCTTGTTGATAGCAAGTCACCACCACTATTGCAACAACAGCTACTATCACCACCATCCCGCTACTACAATTTCCACAACAATCACAATCACTGCCAAACCATCACCATCCCACCCACCACAACTACCATCACCATCACTACCACAACAACAATAACTATTTCCCGAACTCAGTAGATTACAGAGTTGTACTATATTACAGGGCTAAAACAGTCATAAAGAAGCGAGAAAATATAGCACAGTAGGAACTTGCAATTTAACTTAATCCTTTACCTCTTCTCAGCTTAAGAATACCTCATCTCGAGGTCGAAATATAGACTACCATTCTTCCTCGTTTTTTGTCTCCTGTGGGATTCCTCTCTCTTATGTACATGTATTTACAGGAAGTTAAAGAGAGGCTTTTTCCATGTGAAAAGAGTCAGGTATTTACTCCTAACCACAACACTGGTAAAGAACCAGGATAGGATGTGTCCCAGCTGTCTGTTTGCAAGAGGCTGGCTGGTTAATTGGTTAATGGAGGTCATTAGGGCTGCGTGTAACCTGATGATTTAGACAAACCATACCCCCGGCCGGGATTGAACCCGCGGTCATAGAGTCTCAAAACTCCAGCCCGTCGCGTTAGCCACTAGACCAGCTAGCCACAATAAGATTCATCCAACTAGGTATATTTCTACACCATAGGAAAGTTAGCACAGGCACCTCTGTGACCACAAATGCAAGTTTTTACAGACGAATCTCCAGCTAGCGTGGCCGTGACGAACTCTAGCTCAAGTCATGTTGGCGGCAGTGAAGGGACTTGAGCTAGAGTTCGTCACGGCCACGCTAGCTGGAGATTCGTCTGTAAAAACTTGCATTTGTGGTCACAGAGGTGCCTGTGCTAACTTTCCTATGGTGTAGAAATATACCTAGTTGGATGAATCTTATTGTGGCTAGCTGGTCTAGTGGCTAACGCGACGGGCTGGAGTTTTGAGACTCTATGACCGCGGGTTCAATCCCGGCCGGGGGTATGGTTTATTTGCAATCGTGTCATTACGATTTCTTAAGTCATGATTTAGACACATGTGCAACTCTTGGGTATCTTTATTGAGGAAACGTTTCGCCACACAGTGGCTTCATCAGTCCATACAAAGGAGAAACTCGAAGAACAGGAGGAGAATGAGGTAATCAGTCCCTCAACCTTGAGTCGATGCGGTCAGTCCATCAATCTTGAATAGAATACGGCATATGTGCGGAGAAGCAGCCTAACCCTTGGGCACGACCTACTTCCACATTGGACAAATGTGACACCACCTACGACTGCTGCGCCTCTCCTGCCTATGGTTTATAAGCTGCTTCTCCGCACATATGCCGTATTCTAATCAAGATTGATGGACTGACCACATCGACTCAAGGTTGAGGGGCTGATTACCTCATTCTCCTGTTCTTCAAGTTTCTCCTTTGTATGGACTGATGAAGCCACTGTGTGGCGAAACGTTTCCTCAATAAAGATACCCAAGAGTTGCACATGTGTCTAATTTATCAACGTGTCGGTTCTCTGAACCATTCATCTATAATGCGTGTAACCTGTTCACCACCAGACAGGAATACTTTAGTCCTACACTCAGTGTGTATATATACTGAGGGGTATTCACCTTTGTCTTTGTTGGGTTTATCAGGGTCACTGACAGCGTAAGCCATAACGAGCCCGGCTTCCCCATGACACATAAGAGCATAAGAAAGAAGGAACACTGCAGCAGGCCTACTGGCCCATGCGAGGCAGGTCCAATTCTCCTACCAGCTTAAGTCAACGCCCTAACCTAGTCAGGTCAGGTCACATTCGCTTAAGGAAGGAGCACGGTATCTGACCTAGTAGCACAAGCTAGGCAAGTCCAGCTCACACTCACCCACACGCACTCATGTTCTAACCTATTTTTAAAACTACACAACGTCTTAGCTTCTATGACGGTACTCGGAAGTTTGTTCCACTCATCCACAACTCTATTACCAAACTAGTGCTTTCCTATATCCTTCCTAAATCTGAATTTTTCCAACTTAAAGCCACTGCTGAGAGACACGGGGAAGATTTGTTGCCTAAGGCTGGGCGATGAAAGAAAAGGAACAAAAGTTCATTTGCGAATAGAAATAGAAACATGAAGTTTCCAATTAGATTCGGATGCCCCCCTTGCCAAGCCCCAGCAGAGCGGGATACCCACACCCCACCTGAGTTCAGTAACCAGCTTCCCACCAAAAACCGTTAGAGAATTATCCGCAGAGCGGAAAAAATGGAGCTGGCTAAAAGTAAGCCGATGACCAGGTGCCCCTCCTGTTTACAGGAGGGGCACCTGGTCATCAAGTACCTCCCCGGCGGGCAAAATAGATGAGGACAAGCGTCCTCAGGCGAGAGCGAGACATTCACACCTGACGAAGGCTGGCGCAGAAGTCCCAGGTATTCACCTTTAGGTATACTCTTTCAGTGGGTAGAACGTTCCCTAAAACAATGTATCTGAACTAGATACTGAACCCCCTTGAGAGGTCAGACAGCCATAGTACACATCGGTCAGCAGACCAACTAGGGTCGTACACTACCACTAAATGGCTCTGACTATCGTACTTATAGCTGGCTTAGATTATTTGCAGGATTGTGGCTTTGTATTGCATGCGTCGCATATCGAGCGAGTATCTGCCCACAGGATGGGTATGGGGTGCATAATAAACATATTAAACTAACTGCAATACAACAACTACTACTACCAACACCACCACCACCAACTACTACTACTAGTTGCTGGACTATTCCCATATCATTTATCATAATTTAAATACAACAACATGGTCGTCTGTGGGAAAAAATATCATACAACACCTACAAATATGCTTAATTTTCATTCGTTACGAAAATTAGCGTATTTAATATTATATATATATATATATATATATATATATATATATATATATATATATATATATATATATATATATATATATATATATATATATATATATATATATATATATATATATATAACTGGAATGGGGACCCTCATCCTCAGAGAAGACAATAAACGTACCTCAGGGAAAACTCAAGGTTCTCCCCGGAGCTGTTTGAATATTTTCTTCTCCTACCACCCCCTATATATTTTTTATTCTATGTGAACATTTATTAATAAACAAAATACATTTACAGAAAAAAACATAAACATGAATACAATGGCACAATGTATCAAAGATGATGAATTTCCTCCAGCTCCTCCGAGGCTGGACGTGAGCCAAGTATGCAGCAAGCATTTCCCCTCTGGATGGCGACGCTGAGGCGCTGGAACATGAAAGTGGCTGCCCTTGGGTCCCTGGTGGTGTCGATGAGTCTGGAACCCAATTCTTTAAGGAAACGTGTGGCATTTTTTCCCCATGATCCCAAGGTCTCTGATCCCACTGGGACAAATTGATACTGTTGGCTAATGTCCCTGTACTTGCTGATCTTGTACTCCTCCCTGTGGTCAGCAGCTCCTCCCTGTCGCCCCACACTGTGATGGATATAGGTGTCAGCCAGTGTGGACACACAGGTATAGTCCCATGCTAAGAGCTTGCCATTCTTCCAAGGATAGATGGTGATCCCGTCGGGGCGGTTTGCTGGGTTGTGGGTATTGTTTGCTGCAAGTGATCGTGGCTCCCTCTCGGCAGGGCATCCAGCTGTAGCAAGGGTTCTCTTAATGATGTCGTTGACCTCATTGTGTCTTGCATGCCAGCCCTTGGTTTTGGAACAGTTAAGACCATGTAGACCGTATTGGTCTGCTTGCACTTCGCCGCAAATACACATATATTCTGTGTGAATTGGGGCAGCAAGGCGCAGAGCCACTGCAATACGGAGGGTCTTAGGGTCGAGTCGCGTTCCCATTGCCGATATGGGAACTGTTTGGAGGAAGTCCCCGGAGTGAGGTGCTCTCACAGCCTGGAGACGGGCAATCTCCCTATCTGATGTTGCAGCCCTGAGCATGTTGGCAAGCACCTTTTCAGCAATTGGGCTATCCCAGCTTGACTGTTTGTGAGCCAGTGCTGCACTAGGGTTTGGTGCTGGAGCAGCAAGAGTCTCCCATTCGGTGATGGCACTGGCATAGCTAGGGTCTTCTATTCCTGCTGAGTCACTGAGGGTGTCAGGAAGAATTTGTCTTATCAACTCGTTTGATGCAATGGAAGAGGATAGGAAAGCTGGTAGAGCAATCTGGGAGGATCTGCGTACTCCTAGCCCTCCAAGCCTGACCGGAAGTGAGGCTTGCAACCACTGTCCATCGTCAAGGGAAAGATTCAATACACTCTCTAGCATGGCCTTCAGGAGAGAGTCATATTCCTTGAGTTTTGGACTGCTGAAGGCTGGGGAGCATCTCAGAAAATAGGTAAGTTTTGGGGTTGACAGGCACCTGGTGAGTAGGTAGAAGGCATCGTGTGTGTCAATGTCTTTCATCTTGCTTTCCATCGTCCGGAGGTCTGAGACTTTTTTTTCCTAGGATCAGATCGATGGCATTGGACCCAAGAGGAGCACCGAGGAGAGTGCTATTGGCTGGATCAATGGCTCGTGCTCCTGGTAAAACGGTACTAATATTCTGGATCAACTGTTGATTGGTAGAAACTATTTCACATTTGGTGGGGTTTAAAGAAAGGCCCAGGCTTTCTCCCATGTCTTTAATTTTACTGATGTCCTCCAGGAGAGATTCTGTTGTGCCAGCTAGGGTGCCGTCGTCCAGGAACCAGATATTGAGCTCGCTGGAGAGTGCCTCCGTGACTTCCTTGATGACCAAACAAAATAGAAAGGGGACGAGAGGGTCCCCCTGTTGCACGCCCTCACACCAGTCAATTTCATGGTCCCCAAACAATAGTTTGGAAGTCACACTATAACACGATTCTATGAAGGGATAAAGGGAAGGGAAGTTTCTATAAACTGCTTGGAGAGCAGCATCCCTTCTGACTGAGTTGAAAGCATTGGCAAAGTCCAATTTGACCAAGGCTTTTTCATAGGACATGTTTTTGATATATACTCGTGCTGCGTGGGCAGCTGCTTCACAGCCCTGTTGAACGCCGAAACCGAGCTGAGTTGGTTTCAGCATTGCAGCAGCCTCTTGACTCACCCTTCTTACTGCAGCCTTGGCGACTAGGCGCTGAAGGGTGTTACCCACTGCAATGGGCCTGATTCCGCCATCCTTTTTCCGGAGGGCACACAATGAGGCACCAAAGAAAAAGGGTCTGATGGCCTCTGGGACACCGCCAGCCAGGCACAGGTTGGAAAATTTGGTGAGTTCAGACAGCAGCCTCTCTGAAACCTCACCAAGTGCTGGATTGAGTATTTGTTTTAAGTGTTGAGGCCTTAAACCGGTGAAACCTCCTGCTGAACCCTGTGGAAATGACATAGCAGCTTTATACACATCAGCATCCTGTAAGGTTAGATGTTCTTCGCCTGCTGCAATGTCAGGGAGGTCAATGTTGGTACTGGGAGCCCTGGGTGGATGTTTGTCCTTCAGAGCTTGCGCCGTGCTGACGTCCTTGGGAGCGATGGTATCCTCACTGGTTATAAGTCTCAAAGCTCCAATAGTATTACCCTCTTCTATTTTTTTGCTAATTTGGGCTCTGATTTTTGAGGTGTCGGGTGTCCTGTTGTTGGCATTTGCCCGGCGGGTGTTTGTCGCCCTAGGGGGGAGACGGACGAGGTTGTCATTCCTTGGGAATGCATTTATTGCCCTAATAACATGTGTTGCTAGTGACTTGTCCCTCCTTGGTGGGACAGCCAAACAGGCATTGCCAAAAAGCAGCAAGTTGTGCCAGGATCTGTTGTTTGAAGGAGCATCGTTGACTTTCTTCAGAAGGTCAGTGAATTTGCTAGCAGCTTGAGGGCGAGCTGCTTTGGGGATGTGTGTCAGAGTCTTGGTGGATGTTAATTTGATTGCAGATTTGAGGTCCTCTGTAGAGGTGAAGTCACGGTAGCTGTCAGCCCTGTCTGCTGGGGGAGGCTGTTGGTTGTTCTCATTTGGAGCTCTCCTGGAGCCTAGACATCTATTGTGTGCACGGATGTTGCCAGATGTGGGATTGAGTGCACATTCCCTGTGGCACACCCGGCAAATGCCTCGTGAACGACAGCTTTGGCTCTGTCGTGAAGATTCCTGGGAACCCGCGACTACTTGTGACATTGCTGATATCGTGGGGGTGGGAGGGCGCCAGCTGTGGGGTGACGGGTGAAGGGCAGCATGGATGCATGGGGGATGAGGGTGGGGGAGTAGCGAGCGGCGGAACTTGTAATTGGTGGGGCACTAAACGGCAACACCCTTGGTCAGGAAGTCAGTGGGCCTAGGCCCAGAATTAAATGTCACAAAATTAATATACAGTTTACTAATGATAAAAACACAAACGTTAAGTTGTCTCTCACTGAATCAAAAACAATGAAAAAATACACAAATTACGAAGGTAAAGCAAAGTTAAGGTAGACCAATACACAAGAACAGCACTAGATGACTCAGCTCGTAACGTTACAGGCTCTTAGCCACAATGATCAAAGGTTACGTGAATAACTTTCGTAGGTATAGATAACTCTTGGATGTAGCTGCAGGTCACCACCAGACACATCATAAACAGTCACCAGTGTGATGAAAGGTAAGAGCTCTTAATGAGAGGTGCACGACAATCAACACGGTGTAAATTGAGGAAGCAGGCTAGTGTTGAACCTAAGCTTGCGGGAGTCTCGGAGGTGATGAGTGAGTACAGACACAGCTCACACAATGACTCAGCCTCACACACGCATAGCAACCTTGCCACAAAGATGAAGGTGAAGATTGGATAGATTAAATCCATTTTTTTTGCCGAAGTCTGCAACTCAGGTGATCTCACTGACTACAGAAGAGGCACACCGCAGTTACCAACATGATTCACTTACTCGATAAGACAAAGTCTTTAAAATGACGGGGTGAAAGATATTTCTTTCACCCTGTTACGTCAAAACTGGTTCCACAAATCCAGGTAACAGCTGTAAAAATAAAAGACAACAATAATACAGAGGTACGAATACCTACAACCGTCAGAGAACTGGGTAGCTAAGTGACTTCCTGACGATGCCCAGTACCACATATCACCTCCCCCTCCCTAGAGGGTAGTATTGTAAGAGGCTGGTAAGCGGCGCTGGCATCTGCATACCTCCGTAACAATTGCTTCACGCTTACGAACGACCCACACCAGTAATATACACTCACCCAATAATATGTACAACAGCATGAACCGTTCTCAGAATCGTAACTTAGTTATTCTTGTGAGAGTAACAGCTCTTAGCCTGTAAGTTAGTTACTCATGAGGCAGAGTAACATTATGGGAACCCCCACAGTTAGCTCCTACACTTTTCTACAGGTTCGTATCATTCATTGTGAGAAACCAGGGAGTGACAATGTCAGGGGATCTTACAGTCAAGGACCACAACAATGTTATCGCAACCGCGAGAAAAATGAAAAGGCTGGGTAATGTTCTGTACATTATGTATGTCATACCGTTTAAGCCGAATTGATGAGGTTGGCTTATTCGGCAAAGGTGCACTTTGCCGAATTAGCAGAATGAAAGTTTGTGTTCGCCATAAATTAGCGGAAATCGATCTGAGAATAACGAAAAAATATATAACTAATTTTAAGTGATATGAAACAAATTTAAATTAACCTGCGATACACACACACACACACACACACACACACACACACACACACACACACACACACACACACACACACACACACACACACACACACACACACACACACTGCTGCAGCATATGGGCGCCTAGCAAACCTCAGAACAGCATTCCGACATCTTAATAAGGAATCGTTCAGGACCCTGTACACCGTATACGTTAGGCCCATATTGGAGTATGCGGCACCAGTTTGGAACCCACACCTAGCCAAGCACGTAAAGAAACTAGAGAAAGTGCAAAGGTTTGCAACAAGACTAGTCCCAGAGCTAAGAGGTATGTCCTACGAGGAGAGGTTAAGGGAAATCAACCTGACGACACTGGAGGACAGGAGAGATAGGGGGGACATGATAACGACATACAAAATACTGAGAGGAATTGACAAGGTGGACAAAAACAGGATGTTCCAGAGATTGGACACAGTAACAAGGGGACACAGTTGGAAGCTAAAGACACAGATGAATCACAGGGATGTTAGGAAGTATTTCTTCAGCCACAGAGTAGTCAGTAAGTGGAATAGTTTGGGAAGCGATGTAGTGGAGGCAGGATCCATACATAGCTTTAAGCAGAGGTACGATAAAGCTCACGGCTCAGGGAGAGTGACCTAGTAGCGATCAGTGAAGAGGCGGGGCCAGGAGCTCGGACTCGACCCCCGCAACCTCAACTAGGTGAGTACAACTAGGTGAGTACACACATATATATATATATATATATATATATATATATATATATATATATATATATATATATATATATATATATATATATATATATATATATATATATATATATATATATATATATATCAGAATTTAGATAAACAAATTGCGTTAGTTTAAGGGAGGTTAGGCGAGGTTTCTAAGTTTTAGTGCAAAAATAAAAATCTATATCTCACTGTCACTGAAAAAATGACCTAACTACCTGTAAAAGAATTTTTTGGGAAAGTTTATTTTTAAAGGAGTTCGGCCTATTAGGTACGACATATATATATATATATATATATATATATATATATATATATATATATATATATATATATATATATATATATATATATATATATATATATATATATATATATGTCGTACCTAATAGGCCGTGTGTGTGTGTGTGTGTATACACGTACTTAATACGTAGCAACAAACCTGACTGAGATATATCCTCCTCCCACAGCGTCACAGTGTTCAGTGACACAGGTGACGTGTGACGGCGGGATCTGTGCTGAGCCTTGTGACGGTAACTTGGAGTGTCCTGATGGCTCTGACGAGACTAAAGAACTCTGCAGCAGCAAACCTTGCAGGTGAACTCTACTTACTCTCCTCTTATACACTTACATTCTGTACTGTTCCCTGAAGATCCCCTATATAATAATAACAATAATAATAATATGTAGTAATAATTTTAATAATGGGGAAGCTCTGACCCGCAGGGGTCATACAGCCCTTGGAGAGTGAGAGGTAATTACGTGTTGATCCATGGAAGAGGCGAGTAGCTCCAGTTCCCCGGATCTAAAGCTCTGTAAAGAATTTAGATGACTGTTTTTTTGGGGGTGGTTCACTTGCACGGGTTAATTACCCTGGTGAAAGGTTCCTGATCCAAGGAGTTGGAACTCCTTCGATCAAGCTTGATTTCTTCAAAGTCCCCAGGCGCTGTGTGAGCCTTACAGGTTTAGCGCTGGGCTGAGACTGATCTTGCCTTAGTGATTTACATTTTTTTTTTGTAGCGTATCTTTCTCTTGTTAAAAGGACGGAGGATGGAGCCTACATTCTCTTTTTTAATCCTATCTTTCTCGGACGGAGGATGAAGCCTACATTTTTTTTTTAGCCTATCTCTCTTAAAGGACGGTTGATGACGCTTTCCTTAATGTTGAGCTGTTACCCACACGAGTTTAGTTTCAGTTGTATATAAATAACAGAACTGATGTTGCCTTGTGTAGAAATGCATGAATGATTATAATTCTTACTCAGACTTGCTCTCCAAAGTGCATATTAAAGAAAAAATATATATCAAAATCCTACAGCACTACATGCAAGCCTACTGGCCCATGATAGGCAGGTTCAACTCACCCACTCATGTTTTTAAAGTCATTTAGTAAGAAGTTTCGTTCAGCAGGCGGGCGAAACGTCTTCTTAATATCATAGATCGCATATTGTATCTCATTCAAATCCTATTCTTGAATATTTCAGTGAAGGCCAGACGGGAGGTGGCATAGATTTGGGAGATTTACTGGGGGATGCCAAGTCTTCCGTCACCGGCAAGTTCCGCTGTGCTTACGGGGGATGTATCTCACACAACTTCCTCTGTAATGGCCACAGAGATTGCTGGGATCAATCAGATGAAACACCTGATCAGTGCTTATCTAAAAAGTGAGTTTCAACATAAACTATGTAAACTAATAATAATTTTTGAACGGTGTTTCGTTGATAGTACTTTTTTTTTTCTGGAAATTCGGTAGCCTCATGGTGATCCGTAGCTGGAGCTTTTGGCCATCTGAACGAGATCTTCCGCTGGCTTACCAGTCCTCCTATTTAAAAATTATAGTCTTGTACACTACCAGTTAAATATAGTTTAATCGCTGATATAAGGATTAAAGTCTAAGTGTATAAGAATTATATACAAAAGATTACCTCATCTTTTGTATATAATTCTTCACATTATATCCTAGTATTGTATTGATAAAGCCACTGGATGGCGAAACATCTACAAATATAGATACGCAGGTGTTGCAAATGTGTCTAATTCTGCATATGAGTGTACAATCAGAGGTGGGCAAGTGCTTCAATAAGAAGAGCCAAACATAACACTTTTCATACATTTTTGAATGTTCAACAGCCACAGAAAATATCATTTTACAATTGTATTAATAAATAATAAAAAAATACAGTTACATAGTAGTCCTACTTACTAAAGCAGAATATTTCATCTCTGCTCCGCCGCATCATCATCTGGCCGAGACTAGACCGGCGAACCTACTACAGAAGACCCGGGCCGAGACTAGACCGGCGAACCTACTACAGAAGACCCGGGCCGAGACTAGACCGGCGAACCTACTACAGAAGACCCGGGCCGAGACTAGACCGGCGAACCTACTACAGAAGACCCGGGCCGAGACTAGACTGGCGAACCTACTACAGAAGACCCGGGGCGAGACTAGACCGGCGAACCTACTACAGAAGACCCGGGCCGAGACTAGACCGGCGAACCTACTACAGAAGACCCGGGCCGAGACTAGACCGGCGAACCTACTACAGAAGACCCGGGCCGAGACTAGACCGGCGAACCTACTACAGAAGACCCGGGTCGAGACTAGACCGGCGAACCTACTACAGAAGACCCGGGCCGAGACTAGACCGGCGAACCTACTACAGAAGACCCGGGCCGAGACTAGACCGGCGAACCTACTACAGAAGACCCGGGCCGAGACTAGACCAGCGAACCTACTACAGAAGACCCGGGCCGAGACTAGACCGGCGAACCTACTACAGAAGACCCGGGCCGAGACTAGACCGGCGAACCTACTACAGAAGACCCGGGCCGAGACTAGACCGGCGAACCTACTACAGAAGACCCGGGCCGAGACTAGACTGGCGAACCTACTACAGAAGACCCGGGGCGAGACTAGACCGGCGAACCTACTACAGAAGACCCGGGCCGAGACTAGACCGGCGAACCTACTACAGAAGACCCGGGCCGAGACTAGACCGGCGAACCTACTACAGAAGACCCGGGCCGAGACTAGACCGGCGAACCTACTACAGAAGACCCGGGTCGAGACTAGATCGGCGAACCTACTACAGAAGACCCGGGCCGAGACTAGACCGGCGAACCTACTACAGAAGACCCGGGCCGAGACTAGACCGGCGAACCTACTACAGAAGACCCGGGCCGAGACTAGACCAGCGAACCTACTACAGAAGACCCGGGCCGAGACTAGACCGGCGAACCTACTACAGAAGACCCGGGCCGAGACTAGACCAGCGAACCTACTACAGAAGACCCGGGCCGAGACTAGACCGGCGAACCTACTACAGAAGACCCGGGCCTAGACTAGACCAGCGAACCTACTACAGAAGACCCGGGCCGAGACTAGACCGGCGAATCTACTACAGAAGACCCGGGCCGAGACTAGACCGGCGAACCTACTACAGAAGACCCGGGCCGAGACTAGACCGGCGAACCTACTACAGGAGACCCGGGCCGAGACTAGACCGGCGAACCTACTACAGAAGACCCGGGCCGAGACTAGACCGGCGAACCTACTACAGAAGACCCGGGCCGAGACTAGACCGGCGAACCTACTACAGAAGACCCGGGGCGAGACTAGACCAGCGAACCTACTACAGAAGACCCGGGTCGAGACTAGACCAGCGAACCTACTACAGAAGACCCGGGCCGAGACTAGACCGGCGAACCTACTACAGAAGACCCGGGCCGAGACTAGACCAGCGAACCTACTACAGAAGAACCGGGCCGAGACTAGACCGGCGAACCTACTACAGAAGACCCGGGCCGAGACTAGACCGGCGAACCTACTACAGAAGACCCGGGCCGAGACTAGACCAGCGAACCTACTACAGAAGACCCGGGCCGAGACTAGACCGGCGAACCTACTACAGAAGACCCGGGCCGAGACTAGACCGGCGAACCTACTACAGAAGACCCGGGCCGAGACTAGACCGGCGAACCTACTACAGAAGACCCGGGGCGAGACTAGAACAGCGAACCTACTACAGAAGACCCGGGCCGAGACTAGACCGGCAAACCTACTACAGAAGACCCGGGCCGAGACTAGACCGGCGAACCTACTACAGAAGACCCGGGCCGAGACTAGACCGGCGAACCTACTACAGAAGACCCGGGCCGAGACTAGACCGGCGAACCTACTACAGGAAAACCCGGGCCGAGACTAGACCGGCGAACCTACTACAGAAGACCCGGGCCGAGACTAGACCGGCGAACCTACTACAGAAGACCCGGGCCGAGACTAGACCGGCGAACCTACTACAGAAGACCCGGGCCGAGACTAGACCGGCGAACCTACTACGGAAGACCCGGGCCGAGACTAGACCGGCGAACCTACTACAGAAGACCCGGGCCGAGACTAGACCGGCGAACCTACTACAGAAGACCCGGGCCGAGACTAGACCGGCGAACCTACTACAGAAGACCCGGGCCGAGACTAGACCACCGAACCTACTACAGAAGACCCGGGCCGAGACTAGACCGGCGAACCTACTACAGAAGACCCGGGCCGAGACTAGACCGGCGAACCTACTACAGAAGACCCAGGCCGAGACTAGACCGGCGAACCTACTACAGAAGACCTGGGGCGAGACTAGACCGGCGAACCTACTACAGAAGACCCAGGCCGAGACTAGACCGGCGAACCTACTACAGAATACCCGGGGCGAGACTAGACCGGCGAACCTACTACAGAAGACCCTGGCCGAGACTAGACCGGCGAACCTACTACAGAAGACCCGGGCCGAGACTAGACCAGCGAACCTACTACAGAAGACCCGGGCCGAGACTAGACCGGCGAACCTACTACAGAAGACCCGGGCCTAGACTAGACCAGCGAACCTACTACAGAAGACCCGGGCCGAGACTAGACCAGCGAACCTACTACAGAAGACCCGGGGCGAGACTAGACCGGCGAACCTACTACAGAAGACCCGGGCCTAGACTAGACCAGCGAACCTACTACAGAAGACCCGGGCCTAGACTAGACCAGCGAACCTACTACAGAAGACCCGGGCCGAGACTAGACCAGCGAACCTACTACAGAAGACCCGGGGCGAGACTAGACCGGCGAACCTACTACAGAAGACCCAGGCCGAGACTAGACCGGCGAACCTACTACAGAATACCCGGGGCGAGACTAGACCGGCGAACCTACTACAGAATACCCGGGCCGAGACTAGACCGGCGAACCTACTACAGAATACCCGGGGCGAGACTAGACCGGCGAACCTACTACAGAAGACCCGGGCCGAGACTAGACCGGCGAACCTACTACAGAAGACCCGGGCCGAGACTAGACCAGCGAACCTACTACAGAAGACCCGGGCCGAGACTAGACCAGCGAACCTACTACAGAAGACCCGGGCCGAGACTAGACCGGCGAACCTACTACAGAAGACCCGGGCCGAGACTAGACCAGCGAACCTACTACAGAAGACCCGGGCCGAGACTAGACCAGCGAACCTACTACAGAAGACCCGGGGCGAGACTAGACCGGCGAACCTACTACAGAAGACCCGGGCCGAGACTAGACCAGCGAACCTACTACAGAAGACCCGGGGCGAGACTAGACCGGCGAACCTACTACAGAAGACCCAGGCCGAGACTAGACCGGCGAACCTACTACAGAATACCCGGGGCGAGACTAGACCGGCGAACCTACTACAGAAGACCCGGGCCGAGACTAGACCGGCGAACCTACTACAGAAGACCCGGGCCGAGACTAGACCAGCGAACCTACTACAGAAGACCCGGGCCGAGACTAGACCAGCGAACCTACTACAGAAGACCCGGGCCGAGACTAGACCGGCGAACCTACTACAGAAGACCCGGGCCGAGACTAGACCAGCGAACCTACTACAGAAGACCCGGGCCGAGACTAGACCAGCGAACCTACTACAGAAGACCCGGGGCGAGACTAGACCGGCGAACCTACTACAGAAGACCCGGGCCGAGACTAGACCAGCGAACCTACTACAGAAGACCCGGGGCGAGACTAGACCGGCGAACCTACTACAGAAGACCCGGGCCGAGACTAGACCAGCGAACCTACTACAGAAGACCCGGGCCGAGACTAGACCGGCGAACCTACTACAGAAGACCCGGGCCGAGACTAGACCAGCGAACCTACTACAGAAGACCCGGGCCGAGACTAGACCAGCGAACCTACTACAGAAGACCCGGGGCGAGACTAGACCGGCGAACCTACTACAGAAGACCCGGGCCGAGACTAGACCAGCGAACCTACTACAGAAGACCCGGGGCGAGACTAGACCGGCGAACCTACTACAGAAGACCCGGGGCGAGACTAGACCAGCGAACCTACTACAGAAGACCCGGGGCGAGACTAGACCGGCGAACCTACTGCAGAAGACTCGGGGCGAGACTAGACCAGCGAACCTACTACAGACCTCTCTCTGCTCGTTGATGATTTTGATTGAGTCTTCGTTTTTTGCAGTAAATAGTTTAAAATCTGGTTGGTAGGATGTCAAAGCTGTTCTAAGAGGCTCAGTGAGGTGGCTGTTAGTGAGGATAGCACGATGTTTTGACTTGGTAAATTTCGTTACAGAGTAGTAGGAAGCCAGTTTTTTGAAGTCTAGTATACTTTGCTTCTGTGATTTGTTTCCAAAGGTCAGTTAGCTTCAAACCCACATCTTCCTGCAGCTTAGTAAACTCTTGTTTCTATTGAAGCAACATCCGAGGCAAAAGGTACAACAACAAGACATCCATCGTTGATGACATCAATTACCAAGGAATTCACAAGAAACTCGGCACACCTAAAGTCAGTAAACTTCCTAATTAATTGTACAGTAGATTACCATGTTGGCCAACCTCTGGAGTCTGTATGTTATAGAAGCGTCAATAGGTGTGACCCTAGTAATGTCTGAAGTATTTCCCTTAATTTAGATATTTATAATGTTTAATTGTCAAATGATATAATTCCCAGTCTCTACGCTCCATACCTAATGTAAATAAATGTTGTGGACCCAACAACTTTCATAAGTTCAGGGCTATAATCAACTTGTACAGTCCACATAATTTTAATTTACCTGTGTTACTGGGTTTTATACTTTAATAATTCTTCATATATTATAGGTTCAACTTATGTGAGTGTGGGATAGTGCTTATGACCTCCCAGTTTCGTATTGAGGTATTCCATTCTCTGACTATTTTTGCTGTAATCTCTACTCACCTTCGCAACCGTTGGCAACAACGTTGGTCTGATATGATATAACAAATTACATTCAGTCAAACCAAGACCGTGGCCCACAGTACAGATGTTGGAGAGGAGTCTCCTCCTTCTTCCTCTACTGGGGAAAGTAGATGGAATCCAGGACGGGGTGGCCCTGGCTTGGATATTGAGGATTATAGTGCAGTCCCAGAACCTGTAGAAATTGACAACACACCTCCCAACAATTCTCAGTCAAAGGTGAATTTGTGCAAGTATTATGCTTGGGGCATCTGTAAGCATGGAATAACAGGGAAAAAAATGGGACATGCAACTTTGAGCATCACAAAAAATGTAGCGACCTCCTGTCTAAAGGAGTGTGTCGCTCTTCTTCCTGTACTTTCTTTCACCCAAAAATGTACCACTCCTCGGTCCTCCAGAAGCAGTGTTACAACATCGAATGCCCTGCATACCATCTAAAAGGGACCAGGAGGCACAGACCCCACAAGACAAACAATAGTAGCTACGACAACCCAACTCCAGGTGATTTTTTAGTGGCAGGAAACGGAAAAAGAAAATGGAAGGAAATAAAAATAGTCCACCACCTCGGAGCCTTGTTGGACTGGAGGCGCAGCCAGTGGCCACCCATGACCCTCCAGAATTACAACTACTGATGCCAATAACAAAATCCCCCCAAACAAACACAGAATACAACCTCGTTCATATTTGCTAATATACAGGGCCTTAAGCCATCAACCAACAACAAAATACCTTTTATCAGTGGACTTCTAGAGGAGTCTAATGCAATGTTTGCAGCCTTCACAGAGACTCACATAAAAGATCACTTTGACAGTGAAATATGGATAAGTGGTTACAAACTTTTTAGATGCGACAGAAAAAACAGGCAACAAGGGGGGGTTGGCCTGCACGGTTGGCCTGCACGGAGTTGCTGAACACCACAAATGAGGTAGTTGAAGTTCTATCAATAAAGGTCGAGAACCAAAACCTAGTCATTGTGGTTGTATACAAGCCACCAGATGCAACCTCACAACAGTTCGAGGAACAGCTACTGAAAATTGATTACTGTTTGGAAAACCTTCCAGCTCCATCCCCAAACATCTTACGGCTTGGTGATTTCAACCTAAGGCATACAAAATGGAAGAATGTAGCAAATAATGTTATAGCTGAAACAATCCCCGGAGGTAGCGCAGATGAAAGGTCACACACACATGAGCTACTAAGTCTCTGCGAAAAACACACCTTAAGCCAGCAGATAGTGGAGCCAACAAGACTAGAAAACACACTTGACCTTATCTTCACAAATAATGAGGACCTGATAAGAGACATAAGAATATCAAAAACAACTAATTCCGATCACAACCTAATCGAAGTCCAGACGTACATGCATAGGGGTCCTGATCAGCAGAATGCATGTACCTGTGAAGGTGTCTTCACAAAATACAACTTCAACAACAAGAACATCAACTGGGACCAGGTAAACCATGTCCTAAACGAAACATGTTGGGAAGATGTCTTAAATGACATGGATCCAAACCAGTGCCTTGAAAGGATCAACTTTGTGGCAGCCGAAGCATGTTCTAGGCATATTCCCCTAAGAAAGAAGAAGAGCAGGAGTAAACTGGAGAGAGAAAAACGCTCCCTCTACAGAAGACGACGAAGAGTCACTGAGCTCCTCAGGAGTGCTAGAATATCTGATACACGAAAGGAGGCGCTGAACAGGGAAGTGGAAACTATCGAACTTAAGTTAAATGACTCTTACAGGAACCAGGAGAGGCAGGAGGAGCTTAAAGCTATTAGTGAAATTGAAAGAAATTCAAAATATTTCTTTTCATATGCCAAAAACAAGGCAAATACCACATCTAGTATCGGGCCCTTACTCAGACAGGATGGGACTTACACAGATGACAACAAGGAAATGAGTGAAATATTGAAATCCCAGTACGACTCTGTGTTTAGTGAACCACTAATCGGTCTGAGGATCGACGACCCAAATGATTTCTTCATGAATGAGCCTCAAAACTCCATAAATGTATGCCAGATTTCCGACATTACCCTAACTCCGATAGATTTCGAAAAAGCCATTGATAACATGCCTATGCACTCAGCCCCAGGCCCAGACTCGTGGAACTCTGTTTTCATTAAGAACTGCAAGAAACCCCTCTCGCGTGCCCTAAGTACACTATGGAGGAGGAGCTTGGACATGGGTGAAATTCCACAGTCACTTAAAACAACGGATATAGCCCCACTCCATAAAGGTGGCAGCAAAGCATTAGCTAAGAACTATAGACCGATAGCTCTGACGTCCCACATCATAAAAATCTTTGAAAGAGTGCTAAGAAGCAGGATTGCAAATCACCTGGATTCCCAAAATCTGCACAATCCAGGGCAACATGGGTTCAGGGCAGGTCGCTCCTGCCTCTCACAACTACTGGATCACTATGACATGGCCTTGGATGCACTGGAAGAAAATCAGAATGCAGATGTAATATACACAGACTTTGCAAAAGCATTTGACAAATGCGATCATGGCGTAATAGCCCATAAAATACGTGCTAAAGGAATAACTGGGAAAGTGGGGAGATGGATCTTCAACTTCCTAACAAATAGAACACAAAGAGTAGTGGTCAACATAGTTAAATCGGAGGCTGCCATAGTGAAGAGCTCTGTTCCACAAGGCACAGTACTCGCCCACATCTTATTCCTTATCCTCATATCAGACATAGACAGAGATATACACCACAGCACCGTATCATCCTTTGCGGATTATACTAGGATCTGCATGAGGCTGTCATCTGCTGAGGACGCGGTTAACTTCCAAGAAGATATAAACAAAGTTTTCCAGTGGGCAACGGTAAACAATATGATGTTCAATGAGGGCAAATTCCAACTACTCCGTTATGGAAAACTGGAGGAGATAATAACTAGAACAGAGTATACTACTGACTCCGGCCATACAATAGAGCGGAAAAATAATGTAAGGGACCTGGGAGTAGTAATGTCTGAGGATCTCACTTTCAAGGATCACAACAGTGCCACGATCGCACGTGCAAAGAAAATGATAGGATGGGTAATGAGAACTTTCAAAACGAGAGATGCCAAGCCAATGATGATCCTTTTCAAATCACTTGTTCTCTCTAGGCTGGAATACTGCTGTACATTAACATCTCCATTCAAAGCAGGTGAAATCGCAGATCTAGAGAGTGTACAGAGATCCTTTACTGCACGTATAAGTTCTGTCAAGCACCTTAACTACTGGGAACGCTTGGAAGCACTTGACTTGTACTCGTTGGAACGCAGGAGGGAGATATATCGTAATCTACACTTGGAAAATCTTGGAAGGAATGGTCCCAAATCTGCACACAGAAATCACTCCCTACGAAAGTAAAAGACTGGGCAGGCGATGCAAAATGCCCCCAATAAAAAGTAGGGGCGCCATTGGTACACTAAGGGAAAACACCATAAGTGTCTGGGGTCCAAAACTATTCAACAGCCTCCCATCAAGCATTAGGGGAATTGCGAATAAGCCCCTGGCTGCCTTCAAGAGAGAGCTGGACAGATACCTAAAGTCAGTGCCGGATCAGCCGGGCTGTGGCTCGTACGTTGGACTGCGTGCAGCCAGCAGTAACAGCCTAGTTGATCAGACCCTGATCCATCGGGAGGCCTGGTCATGGACCGGGCCGAGGGGGCATTGATCCCCGGAATAACCTCCAGGTAACCTCCAGGTAAGTTTGGGTTTCTGGCCTTCTTGTCATCGAAACCGAGGTTGAGAGACAGCATTCTCTGCCTTCGCATCGGACACACTCATGTAACTCATGGATATCTCATGGAAAGGCGTCCTGTTCCACTTCGTGAGAATTATCTAGTTCCTGTGTCAATTTCCCATATTCTACTAGACTGTCCTGTCTCAGCAAGCACCCAGAATTTTCCTCCGACGTCGTCACCGCTCTAACACCCCTACTTTATCTGCCCTCCTTGCTGACAGCCATGCCTTTGACACAGACTCCCTCTTCGACTTTTTGAGAGCCACTAATAAATTTATTACACAAACTTTGATAATTCTTCCTTCAGCACTCCTCACAGCCCTCCTAACTTTACCCTTGTCTTCTCCATCCTAACATCAGTAAGCGTAATGTTTATTTTAGTTATACCTGCCCCAAAATATGTGTGTAATAATACACATCTGTACCTGTAAACTTCATACACATATTTTTTCACAACATTCATGGTCACACTTTAAATTACTGGCTCTAAAGTGGCTGATGGTTGTATGGCAGATAAGACAGAAAATGGCAACAGCAAGTAAGAGAGAGATGAAACTTTATAAACTAATGGAGGAGAAAGTTAGGGTGAGATATCAGCAACTATTGGCAGAAAGGTGGGCTAGTGCGAGTATAGGTAGTGTGGTGGTTGGAGAGGGGTGGGATAGTTTTAAAAATGCAGTGTTAGAATGCGGGGCAGAAGTTTGTGGTTATAGGAGGGTGGGTGCAGGAGGAAAGAGGAGTGATTGGTGGAATGATGAAGTAAAGGGTGTGATAAAAAGAAAAAAAGTCGCTTATGACAGGTTTTTACAAAGTAAAAGTGATATAAGAAGGGCGGAGTATATGGAAAATAAGAGAAAAGTGAAGAGAGTGGTGAGAGAGTGGAAAAGGAGAGCAAATGATAGAGTGGGTGAGGCACTGTCAACAAATTTTGCTGAGAATAAGAAAAAAAATTGGAGATAAACAATTTAAGAAAGCCTAGGGAACGAATGGATTTGTCAGTTAAAAACAGAGTAGCGGAGTTAGTAGATGGGGAGATGGAGGTATTGGGTAGATGGCGAGAATATTTTGAGGAACTTTTAAATGTTGTTGAAGAAAGGGAGGCAGTAATTTCATGCACTGGTTAAGAAGGTATAACATCTTTTAGGAGTGAAAAAGAGCTGGATGTGAGTGTGGGGGAGGTGCATGAGGCATTACGTAGAATGAAAGGGAGTAAAGCAGCTGGAGCTAATGGGATCATGACAAATGTTAAAAGCAGGAGGTGATACAGTATTGTAGTAGTTCGTATTTTTGTTCAATAAATGCATGCAAGAGGGGAAGGTACCTAGGGATTGGCAGAGAGCATGTATAGTTCCTTTATATAAAGGGAAGGGGGACAAAAGAGATTGTAAAAATTATAGGGGAATAAGTTTATTGAGTACCAGGTAAAGTGTACAGTAGGGTTATTATTGAAAGAATTAAAGGTAAGACAGAAAGCAGGATTGCAGATGGACAAGGAGATTTAGAGTGGGTAGGGGATGTGTAGATCAAGTGTTTACATTGAATCATAGACTGGTTATAAATGACCATAATTTTTAAAGGGGTGGACCGGTAAGCCAGCGGAAGGCCTCGGTCAGATGACCAAAAGCTCCAAAGGCGGGTCATCATCTGACTAAGACCCGCGTCAGGAAACATTTGTCCTGTTTCCTGACGAACCTTACCTAACCTAACCTATTGAATCATATATGTGAACAGTATTTAGATAACGGCAAGGAAATTTTCCTTGCATTTATGGATTTAGAAAAGGTATATGATAGGGTGGATAGGGTAGTAATGTGGCAAATGTTGCAAGTGTACAAAATAGGTGGTAAGTTACTAAATGCTGTAAAGAGTTTTTATGAGGACAGCGAGGCTCAGGTTAGGGTGTGTAGAGGAGAGGGAGACTACTTCCCAGTAAAAGTAGGTCTTAGACAGGGATGTGTAATGTCACCATGGTTGTTTAATATATTTATAGATGGGGTTGTAAAAGAAGTAAATGCTAGGGTGTTCGGGAGAGGGGTGGGATTAAATTATGGGGAATCAAATACAAAATGGTAGTTGACACAGTTACATTTTACTGATGATACTGTGCTTCTGGGAGATTCTAAAGAAAAGTTGCAAAGGTTAATGGACGAGTTTGGGAGTGTGTGTAAAGGTAGAAAGTTGAAAGTGAGCATAGATAAGAGTAAGGGGATGAGGGTATCAAATGATTTAGGTAATGAAAAATTGGATATCACATTGGAGAGAGGGAGTATGAAAGAAGTGAATGCTTCAGATATTTGGGAGTTGACGTGTCAGCAGATGGGTTTATGAAGGATGAGGTTAACCATAGAATTGATAAAGGAAAAAAGGTGAGTGGTGCATTGAGGTATTTGTGGAGACAAAAAACGTTATCTTTGGAGGCAAATAAGGGAATGTATGAAAGTATAGTAGTACCAACACTCTTATATGGGTGTGAAGCTTGGGTTGTAAATGCTGCAAGGAGGCGGCTGGAGGCAGTGGAGATGTCCTGTTTAAGGGCAATGTGTGGTGTATATATTATGCAGAGAATTTATAGTGTGGAAATTAGGAGGTGTGGAGTTACTAAAAGTATTAGAGGGCTGAAGAGGGGTTGAGGTGGATTGGTCATTTAGAGAGGGTGGAACAAAGTAGAATGTCTTGGAGAACATATAAATCTGTAGTGGAAGGAAGGCGGGCTAGGGGTCGTCCTAGGAAAGGTTGGAGGGAGGGGGTAAAAGAGGTTTTGTGGGCGAGGGGCTTAGACTTCCAGCAAGCTTGCGTGAGGGTGTTAGACAGGAGTGAATGGAGACGAATGGTTTTTGTGACCTGGCGAGCTGTTGGAGTGTGAGCAGGGTAATATTTTGTGAAGGGATTCAGGAAAACAGGTTAGCCAGACTTGAGTCCTGGAGGTGGGAAGCACAATGCCTGCACTTTACAGGAGGGGTTTGGGATATTGGTTGTTTGGAGTGATGCCTAAACTGTTGTATCTAAGTGCCTCTGCAAAGACACTGATTATGTATGAATGATGGTGAGAGTGTTGAACGATGACGAATTTTTTTTTCTTTTTTTCTTTCTTTTTGGATCACTCTGCCTCGGTGGGAAACGGCCGACGTGTTAAAAGAAATAGGTGTAAAACATTCTTATATAAATTAAGAGTAATTGCCTGTGTTGTTAAATACTAACACAAAATAATATATTTCAGATGTAATAGACGTGATTTTCGATGTGATTACGGAGCGTGCATCAAGAAGCTGTGGTCGTGCAATGGATATCCCAACTGTCTTGATGGTTCTGACGAGACGGCCAAAGCGTGCAAGGCTACAACTTGCAGCTCTAATAAATTTCGGTGCAAATACGGGGCGTGTATAGATATGGTAAAGTGCTACAGATTTATTATTTGTCAAAAATTTTTGTGGTTACAGAAATATTTGCCCTATTTCCTCAGGTGGATTTTGTAGTTTGTTAGGTTAAAAGCCTGTCGGTTGCACTTAAGTCATTAAAGCCTCATGTCGACTGGACACTAATACTCATGAATACATTTTTCCAGTCAGAGGGATTGGGTAGTTAACTTGCCATCACATTTCATGATGAAATACTGAATATTTTTCCCCGATACCAGTGGATTGTAGATGAGTGGAGGGAAGATTGAAAATTCCAGATAATTATTTGGAGGAGGATGGGGGTAGATACGTGGTACTTAACCACATTACAACAAATCCATAAGTTCCACGAGAGGAAGGCACAGCCAAGTTACCCCTCGAGGGAGGTTCCTTGACGCTGGTGAGGGGCGCTTGATCTAGGGAATTAGATCTGTGATCCAATTCCCTGAATTAAATCTGAATACCTTCCATCTCCCCCCACAGGCACTGTATAATCCCTACGGGTTTAGCGCTCTCCCATAATAATAATACTAATAAGAGAAAAGTTACACAAGATTTTATTGCACTGACTGAAAACTTTTTATTTTTTTTTTACCAGATAAAGAAATGTGATGGAATCGTCCATTGCATGGATTCTTCAGACGAATCGAAAGAGTTATGCGGTGCTCAGCACACTGCCGTGACGACACCTGGGCCAGTCATACTCACCCCAGTTCCTGTTACAAGTAAACCTGAAGTCCCACCAACCCCAAGACCACCAACCCCAAGACCACCAACCCCAAGCCCACCAACCCCAACGCCTTCTACAGGGAAACCCATAATAGAGGGATGCGAGGCTAACAAAATGTGCTCCTGTCCGCCGCCTAATGAACACTTCTGCGTCGCATGTGGCAGCAGCCCAGACGTTTGTGCTGGGATAGGTTAGTCTATCATTCTTCTCTTGTTATATATATATATATATATATATATATATATATATATATATATATATATATATATATATATATATATATATATATAAACATGTCGGCCGTTTCCCACAAAGGCAGGGTGACCTAAAAAGAAAGAAAGAAAAAACTTTCATCATTCAAAACATTTACCATCATTTATACATAATCACTGTCTTTGCAGAGGCGCTCAGATACAACAGTTTAGTTATCCCTCCAAACAGCCAATATCCCAAACCCCTCCTTTGAAGTGCAGGCATTGTATTTCCCACCTCCAGGACTCAAGTCCGGTTAACCGGTTTCCCTGAATCCCCCTCACAAAATATTACCCTGCTCACACTCCAACAGCTCGTCAGGTCCCAAAAACCATTCGTCTCCATTCACTCCTAACATGCTCACGAATGCCTGCTGGGAGCTCAAGCCCCTCGCCCACAACCTTTACCCCCTTCCTCCAACCATTCCTAGGACGACTCCAACCCTGCCTTCCTTTCCCTACAGATTTATACGCTCTCCAGGTCATTCTACTTTGTTCCAGTCTGTCTAAATGACCAAACCACCTCAACAACCCCTCTTCAGCCCTCTGAATAATACTTTTTGTAACTTCACACTTACTACTAATTTCCATACTACGAATTCTCTGCATAATATTTACACCACACATTGCCCTTAGACACGACATCTCCACTTCCTCCAGCCTCCTCCTCGCTGCAACATTCACAACCCAAGCTTCACACCCATATCAGAGTATTGGTACCACTATACTCTCAAACATTCTCTTCTTTGCCTCCATGGATAAGGTTCTTTATCTCCAGTTACATGGTTTACCTTGTTCTTCATAAACCCATTTGCCGACAAATATCTGAAAACATTCACTTCTTCCATACTTCCTCCCTCCAATGTGATATCTAATTTTCCCTTACCTAACTCGTTTGATACCCTTCATCACCTTACTCTTATCTGTGTTCACTTTCAGCTTTCTTCCTTTACACACTCTCCCAAACTCATCCACTAAACTTGGCAACTTCTCCTCGGAATTTTCCAAAAGCACAGTATCATCAGCAAAAAGTAGCTCTGTCATTACCCGTTTTGTATTTGATTCTCCACAATTTAATCCCACTCCTCTCCCCAGCATCCAGGCATTTACTTCTTTTGCATCCTCATTTATAAATATGTTGAACAACCATGGTGACATTACACATCACTGTCTAAGACCTACTTTTACTGAGAAGTAATCTCCCTCTTTCCTACATACTCAAACCTGAACCTTACTATCCTCATTAAAACTCTTTACAGCATTTAGTAACTTACCACCTCTCCCATACATTTGCAACATCTTGCTTCCCTATCCACCCTATCACATGCCTTTTCTAAATCCATAAATACAACGAAAACTTCCCTACCTTCATTTAAATACTGTTCACTTATATGCTTCAATGTAAAAAATTGGTTTACACATCGGTGATCCTGCCCTCCGTTTTACTTCTAATTCTTTCAATAATAACCCTACCATGCACTTTCCTTTTTGTCTCCCCTTTTTTATATAAAGGAACTATGCACGCTCTGTGCTAGTCAATAGGTACCTTCCTTTGTTTAATACACTTGCTGAACAAAAGTACCAACCACTCCAAAACTATATAACCCCTGCTTTTAACATTTCTCTCATGGTTCCCATCAGTTCCAACTTTCATTCTACCCAATGATCCACGCACCTCCAACACTCGCATCCGGCTCTTCTTCACTCTTAAAAGATGTTATACCTCCCTGGCCAATGCATGAGATCACTCATCCTCTCTTCTTCAACATTTAACAGTTCCTCAAAATATTCCTGCCATCTTTCCAATACTTGCAACTCTCCAGTTCTGTTTTTAATTGTCAAATCCATTTGTTCCTTAGGCTTTCTTAACCTATTTATCTCACTCCAAAACCTATTCTTATTCTCAGCAAAATTTGTTAGCAGAATTTCTTCCATTCTAACATTTGCTCTTCTTTTGCGTTCCCTCACCACTCTCTTCACCTCTCTTTTACTCTCTTTTACTCTCCATATACTCCGCCCTTCTTATATCACTTCTGCTTTGTAAAAACCTCTCATCTAATTATACTCACCTAATTGTGGTTGCAGGGGTCGAGACTCAGCTCCTGGCCCCGCCTCTTCACTGAGTGATACTAGGTCCTCTCTCTCCCTGCTCCATGAGCTTTATCATACCTCATCTTAAAGCTATGTATGGTTCCTGCCTCCACTACTACTTACTAGGCTATTCCACTTCCTGAAGAAATACTTCCTAACATCCCTTTAACTCATCTGGGTCTTCAACTTCCAATTGTGACTCTTGTTTCTGTGTCCCTTCTCTGGAACATCCTGTCTCTGTCCACCTTGTCTATTCTACGCAGTATTTTGTATGTCGTTATCATGTCTCTCCTAACCCTCCTGTCCTCCAGTGTCGTCAGGCCGATTTCCCTTAACCTTTCTTCGTAGGACATTTCCCCTTAGCTCTGGAACTAACCTTGTCGCAAACCTTTGCACTTTCTCTAATTTCTTGGCATGCTTGATCAAGTGTGGGTTCCAAACAGGTGCTGCATACTCCAGTATGAGCCTGACGTACACGGTGTACAGTGTCTTGAACGATTCCTTACTAAGAAATCGGAAAGGTTTTCTCAGGTTTTTGCCAGGCGCCTATACGCTGCAGTAGTTATCTGGTTGATGGGTGCTTCCGGAGACGTGTTCGGTGTTATACTCACCCCAAGATCTTTCTCCTTGAGCGAGGTTTGCAGTCTTTGGCCACCTAGCCTATACTCCGTCTGCGGTCTTCTTTGCCCTTCCCCGATCTTCATGACTTTGCATTTGGCTGGACCAGGTGTCCAGCCTGTCCAGGTCTCTTTGAAGCCCAGCCTGATCCTCATCTGATTTAATTCTCCTCATTAACTTCACATCATTTGCGAACAGGGACACTTCTGAGTCTAACCCACTGTGATACCTCATCACGTACCATGACTCCTCGTTGCCTCCCTGTCAGGTATTTTCTGATCCACTGCAGTGCCCTTCCTGTTATATGAGCCTGATACTCTAGCTTCTGCACTAATCTCTTGTGAGGAACTCTGTCGAAGGCCTTCTTGTAGTCAAAGAATATTCAATCGACCCACCCCTCTCTCTCGTGTCTTACTTCTGTTATTTTATTATAAAACTCCAGAAGGTTTGTGACACAGGATTTGCATTCCATAAATCCATGCTGGTTGGCATTTATACTCTTGTTCCGTTCCAGGTGCTCCACCACTCTCCTGATAATCTTCTCCATAACTCTGCATACTATACACGTCAGTGATACTGATCTATAGTTTAGTGCCTCTTTTCTGTCTCTTTTCTTAAAAATGGGAACTTTTTTCACCCTTATCACTCTCTTTACCTCATTATTTTACCAATCACTCTTCCTTCCTCCCGCACCCACCCTCCTATATCCATAAACTTCTGCCCCGCATTCTAAGCACTACCTATACTCTCACTAGCCCACCATTCTCCATATAGTTGCTTATATCTCACCCTAACTTCCTCCTCCCTTAGTTTATATACTTTCACCTCTCTCTTACTTGCTGATGCCATTATCCTTTTTCCCCATCTACTTCTTACTCTAATTGTTGCTACAACTAAATAATGATCTCATATATCTGTTGCTCCTTATAAACATACACTTCTTGAAGTCTAACCATCAGCCTTTTATCCACCAATACATAATCCAGCAAACTAATTTCATTATGCGCTATATCATATCTTGTAGACTTATTTATCCTCTTTTTCTTAAAATATATATTACTAATTTCCAAACCTCTTCAAGTACATAGTTCAATTAAAGGTCCCCATTATCATTTACCCCTGACACCCCAAACTTACGTACTACGCCCTCTTAACCGTTTCTCCCACTTTAGCATTCATATTCCCAAGCACAATTATTCTCTCATTTGGTTCAAAACTCTCTCTCTCTCTCGCTCTCTACACATCTCTCTTCTCCAGGGGCATAAACACTTACTATAACCCACTTTTCACATCCGATCCTTATTTTTCTCCACATAGTTCTTGAATGTATACATTTATATTCTCTCTTTTCCTGCCATAACTGATCCGTCAACATTATTGTTACTCCTTCTTTAGCTCTAACTCTATGAGAAACCCCTGACCTAATCCCATTTATTTCTCCCCACTGAAACTCTCCCACCCCCTTCAGCTTTGTTTCACTTAAAACCAGGACATCCGCCTTATTCTCATTCACAATATACACAATCATCTCTTTCTTATCATTCGCACAACATCCACGCACATTCATACATCCCACTTTGACGGTTTTCTTCTTTTTCTTTTTAGTAAGCTATACAGGAAAAGGGGTTACTAGCCCATTGTTCCCGGCATTTTAGTCGACTTTTACAACACGCATGGCTTACGGAGGAAAGAATCTTATACCACTTTCCCATCGATATGAAAGGAAATAATAACAAAAACTATTAAGAGAAAATCAAAGAAAACTCACATGAGTGTGTATACATAAACATGTATGTGTAGTGTGACCTAAGTGTAAGTAAAAGTAGCAAAATACATCTATTATCTTGCGTGTTCATGACACAAAAAAGACACCAGCACTCCTACCATTGTGTAAAACAAATACTGGTTTCCGTCTTACACTCATTTGGCAGGACAGAAGTACCTCCCTCGGTGATTGCTGTCTATGTACAGGTATATGGAACATGAAGGAACTGGGGATATGTTCATAACGTCCATGAAAGTCTTCAAGGGAGGAGGGGTGAAGTTATACTGGCGAAGGGCTTGAGAGTCAGAGAAATGGCGCTGTTTTCCCATTTCTTGTTTCAAACTTAATTACCTCACATTCCCTAGGCGCTGTATGGTTAGTGAGTTACTCCATCCACTCCCTTCAGGCATCTGTATAAGTTCAGTCTCGCTGGACACAAGTTCAATCTTGTTCGACACAAATTCAGTCTTGCTGGACACATACATGTTTAGTCTCGCTGGACACAAGTTCAGCCTTGCTGGACACAAATATTGCACAATGTTTCAATAACATTACACTTTCACAGAACCTTAATTGACTAAATTTGCAAGTACATACTTCAAATAATTATACTTAGACACACACCTAGGTATACACTGCTGCTATTATTATAATCAAGGGGGAAGCACTAAACCCGTAGGATTATACGGCGCCTGTGGGGGGATGTGGAAGGTATTCAAGTTTAATTCAGGAAACTGGAGCACAGATCCAATTCCCTAGATCAGAAGCCCCTCACCAGCATCAAGGAACCTTCCCTGAGGGGATACACACCTGTTATTTTCAGACAAGCTGCCTTAAATGTATTAATGTTTTGGAGTCGAGATAAAAGCTAATTTATATTTTTATCTTTTTATTCATACACATTATCTTATATATATATATATATATATATATATATATATATATATATATATATATATATATATATATATATATATATATATATATATATATATATATATATATATATATATATATATATATATATATATATATATATATATATATATATATATATATATATATATATATATATATATATATATATATATATATAATGTATGTATGTACGTATGTATATATAATGTACACAATATCTCGTATAAGTTTTGCAATACATATTTTCTTTTGTTTTCACAGATTATAAGAACTTAGCAATAAACCCAGAGAAAAGACTTATCTTTACGCCACATCTTTTTTGTTTCTCTCTGGGAGTGGTCTAACCTGCATGGAAATCCACATCAAGGTTTCTTTTTCACACGAGGGTCAACCGAAGATTATTCATTACTCCCATACACAGAATTCGGAGTTACTGCATCATGCATCAGTTTAGAATCAGGCGTTTGCGGAGTAGCTAAATTATCATTGAGAATTAATGGTGAACGAGGAGCTCTAACATTCTTATTTAGGCACAGCATTCTAAATCTGGTTTAAATTTAGAATAAAGACATTTTAATTTATATCATTCGCAACTCCATCCACTCCTCGATTTTCCAACAGATTGAGAGAGAATACATAATAAACTTCCTTGTGTACTGCTTTTCAGAGGACGGGTGGGGATCAACTATCTCAGCACACAAACGTTTCTCTGCCTCTATCAAATAACCATCTGTCTCTGTAGCCAATCGACGAACCTCATATATACACTTCCCCTTAATGACAAGAGATAATCGTGGGGGATTCTTATTGGGCTCATCTCCGCCCCCTCTCTAATCATAGGAGCTAATGGATCCAAATGTTTCCTTGGTGGGGAGTAAGATACCGGGTTCGTCCCAACTAAAACCACAAGTGAAAATGTTGTGGCACGTATCTTCGCAAATACTTGATGCAGAGCCGTATTAACTAGTCTTGATCCTACTTTAAAGACCGGCCAGAGCAACTCCGGCTTCATCATCTATTGTGTCTTTCAGAGCGGTCTTCACCCCATCAGACGAAACTATAGCAGTACAGTATCAAAACGCACAGGTTTCTATAAAAGCTTTACGTTACATACGTTTTCGACACACACACACACACACACACACACACACACACACACACAAGCAGGGATAACAGGGAAGGCACTACAATGGATCAGGGAATACTTGTCAGGAAGACAGCAGCGAGTCATGGTACGTGGCGAGGTGTCAGAGTGGGCACCTGTGACCAGCGGGGTCCCGCAGGGGTCAGTCCTAGGACCAGTGCTGTTTCTGGTATTTGTGAACGACATGACGGAAGGAATAGACTCTGAGGTGTCCCTGTTTGCAGATGATGTGAAGTTGATGAGAAGAATTCACTCGATCGAAGACCAGGCAGAACTACAAAGGGATCTGGACAGGCTGCAGACCTGGTCCAGCAATTGGCTCCTGGAGTTCAATCCCACCAAGTGCAAAGTCATGAAGATTGGGGAAGGGCAAAGAAGGCCGCAGACGGAGTACAGTCTAGGGGGTCAGAGACTACAAACTTCACTCAAGGAAAAAGATCTTGGGGTGAGTATAACACCAGGCACATCTCCTGAAGCGCACATCAACCAAATAACTGCTGCAGCATATGGGCGCCTAGCAAACCTCAGAACAGCATTCCGACATCTTAATAAGGAATCATTCAGGACCCTGTACACCGTGTACGTTAGGCCCATATTGGAGTATGCGGCACCAGTTTGGAACCCACACCTAGCCAAGCACGTGAAGAAACTAGAGAAAGTGCAAAGGTTTGCAACAAGACTAGTCCCAGAGCTAAGAGGTATGTCCTACGAGGAGAGGTTAAGGGAAATCAACCTGACGACACTGGAGGACAGGAGAGATAGGGGGGACATGATAACGACATACAAAATACTGAGAGGTGGACAAAGACAGGATGTTCCAGAGATTGGACACAGTAACAAGGGGACACAGTTGGAAGCTGAAGACACAGATGAATCACAGGGATGTTAGGAAGTATTTCTTCAGCCACAGAGTAGTCAGTAAGTGGAATAGTTTGGGAAGCGATGTAGTGGAGGCAGGATCCATACATAGCTTTAAGCAGAGGTATGATAAAGCTCACGGCTCAGGGAGAGTGACCTAGTAGCGATCAGTGAAGAGGCGGGGCTAGGAGCTCGGACTCGACCCCCGCAACCTCAACTAGGTGAGTACACACACACACACACACACACAACACTTACACACACACACAACACTTACACACACACACAACACTTACACACACAAACACACGCAGACACACAACACTTACACACACACACACACACACACACACACACACACACACACACACACACACACACACACACACACACACACACACACACACACACACACACACGCAGACGATGTGAAGTTAATGAGGAGAATTAAATCAGATGAGGACCGGGCAGGACTTCAGAGAGACCTGGACAGACTGGACACCTGGTCCAGCAACTGGCTTCTCGAATTTAATCCCGCCAAATGCAAAGTCATGAAGATAGGGAAGGGCACAGAAGACCGCAGACAGAGTATAGGCTAGGTGGCCAAAGACTGCAAACCTCGCTCAAGGAGAAAGAGTTTGGAGTGAGTATAACACCGAGCCTGTCTCCGGAAGCACACATCAACCAGGTAACTGTTGCAGCATATGGGTGCCTGGCAAACCTGAGAACAGCGTTCCGATACCTTAATAAGGAATCGTTCAAGACACTGTACACCGTGTACGTCAGGCCCACCTGTTTGGAACTCGCAGTTGATAAAGCACGTCAAGAAACTAGAGAAGGTGCAAAGGTTTGCGACAAGTTTAGTTCCAGAGCTAAGGGGAATGTCCTATGAAGAAAGGTTAAGGGAAATCGGCCTGACGACACTACAAACACACACACACACACACGCCAGGAGCTTGGACTCGACCCCTGCAACCTCAACTAAGTGAGTACACACACACACACTCACCACAACAGACGGTGCAGGCAGCATGAATAGCAGGGAGCGTGGATCAAAGAGTACCTAAGAGGAAGGAAGCAGAATGATTGTCTGGTAAGAGATGTCAGAATGGGAGAATAACAAGTGGGGTTCCATAAGGTTTCGTATTAGGGCCAGTACTGTGTCTGGATTATGTGAACGACACTCCAGAGCAGGTACGACAGTCTCCACGAGGCTAGGAGGGAGTGAATTTGGCAAGTAATAGGTTTAGAGATGAGGCCGGGAGCTAAGACTCGACCCCTTCAACCACATACAGGTGAGCACTTACGCACGCACTTACGCACGCACTTAAGCACGCACTTACGCACGTACACACACACACACACACTCGCACGCACGCACGCACGCACGCACGCACGCACGCACGCACGCACGCACGCACGCACACACACACACACACACACACACACACACACACACACACACACACACACACACACACACACACACAGTTTAAAGTCACTCTAAACTTGTAACAAACTTATAAATCTCGTTAAACGATATTTGGAAACTTAAAATAACTTGCCATTGCTTCCAGAGGAGTTGAATGAAGTCATTCTCTATAGAGTGAAGGGCGGTGAAGAGCAGATGTGTGTAAGTGACCCCGTGTCACTGCCTCACTAATAATAAATGGTGCGAAGTAAATTTACGTGATCAGGAGAGTGTGGTCTTACGATAGTTTGGGTAAAGGGTTGGGGGGTAATTATAAGAAGGCTGACACGTCTACTAAGTCATGTGCAGCGACACACGATCACTTTCACACATCTGCTCTCCGCTGTCTTTCGTCTAATGAAAATGACTGCATTTAACTCCTCCACAAGCCTTGGTATTATGTAAAACATTTGTTAACGAGATGGTTTATGAATTTATTACGAGTTTCGAGGGACTTAAAACGTATTTGTGTGTCGGTGTTGAGCGCTTAACTAACGTACATATTTTTTTTCTTTATAGAACCCTGTGTGATTCGAAATTGTACTGTTATACTTTTGTCTGATGGGACGAAGACCACTCTGAAAGATATAATACGTGAGGAAATTGAATTTGCTCTGGCCGATCTTAAAAATATGATCAAAACTGAAGTTTCTACGGCTCTTCAGCAAATATTGACGGAGAGACACGGGCCAGGGTTTGTGCATTATAAACAGCCAGCAACGTTTACCCCCGATGATCGGGATGGGACGAACCCAGTGCCTTCCACACCATCAACGAATATAGATGTGGACCCAATACCTCGTATCTTTAGCAAGAGAGATGTTGGAGGTGAAGGTGGGAATAGGATGACCTCAATACTCTCCTCCCTACGTATGAATGGAGAAGGGGAAATATTGTCTCCTACGATTAAAGTAAATGAAGAGGTTCTTGGTAGTTCACCACCTGACTACCTACCTGTGATGGGGCTGACTAAGGTTGAAAGAGTGACTATTAAGACAGATGATCATTGGATAGAGGCACAGAAACGTTTATTTGCAGAGACTGTTCATTCACTCCTCTCCACTCCTCTGACAGTGTGAGTAGATAAGGGAGTTTACTGTGAACCGCTTCTCAGTCTGATGGAAAATCGAGAAATGGATGGAATTAAGTATAATGAAAATGAATATGCCATTCTGAATTTACCCATTTATCCCCATTGTTAACTTAGCTACTCGGCAAACTCTTGATTCTGAACTGATGTAATACCCAGCAACTCCGGATTCTATGTATGGGAGTGAAGTGGCCGAGACTTAGTCTTTAATAGAAGTGATGGATAATCATCATGTGGTTCGTGTGTGAAAAAGACTTGATGGGATTTCCATGACAGTGAGACACTTCGAGAGAGACAGAAGATATGCTGTAAAGAAGGAGTCTTTACTCCCCCCCCCCTAGGCTAAGTTCATTGTTCTTATAGTCTGTGAAAACAAACTAAAATTAATTTATACGTGATATTATGTATATGTAATTTGTAAATCTGTGGTGATGTGTATGAATAAAGAGATATAAGTATAGGTCACTTTTTATTTAAATTCCAAAGGTTAATTAATAATTTTAAGATAAATACCTATGAATATCGGCTGTGTAGACATACAAGGTGGAGTCAAGTGTATTTCTGTGAGATGTATTGTTGCTGGATCACTGTGCCATACTTGTGTCCACCATGACTAAACTTGTCTTGGAAGACTGAAATTGTACAGATATCTGAAAAGATAGAGAGAGTGGGGCTACTCCTTATTCAGCTCTTGATCTAATGAATCAGAGAAATAACCTGAAGTGAGAAAGAATCTTGATCCAAGGAAGTGCAGTGAAATGGCCAGCTAATGGACCCTTAATTATCAGGATGCGGGGAACAGGCACAGAATCCCGATAAGAGGAATTTGAGTGAAATGGTAACTCTGATCTGAGGAATCACAGGTGGGTTGAAACAAAAATGAATTACAAAGGCCTCGCCTCTGTGAGGAATCTGAAACCTGAATGAGTTTTTTACGAGGTCAAAAAGTTCAGCCTACAGAGTTCAGCCAGCATACGGAGTTCCTCAGTTGTTCAGAGTATAGATCCCTACTACTACTACTAGTAATAATACACATATTTAGACACGTGTAATTATTGGTAGTAATATCGACTTTACTTAGATTATTGGACACAAACAGCTTAATGAGACATTTATTAAGTCATTGTATCGCCCACCTGTGACTTTGTCAGTCACGCTGATCACTTATACCTGGAGAGGGTTTCGGGGATCAACGCCTCTGCGGCCCGGCCTGTGACCAGGCCTCCTGGGTGCCTGTCCAGCGCCTTCTTGAAGACAGCCAGGGGACTATTGGTAATCCCCCTTATGTATGCTGGGAGGCAGTTGAACAGTCTTGGGCCCCTGACACTATTTTCTCTTAGCGTACTCGTGGCGCCCCTACTTTTCATTGGGGGAATGTTGCATCTCGTGCCTAGTCTTTTTCTTTCGTAGGGAGTGATATTCGTGTGCAAAATTGGGACTGCATAGATAAACTGATGGAAAAAGTTGAACCAGATCAACGGTACACAGATTATAGTTAGATATTATAGTTGGATATTAGATATTAGATATTAGATATTAGTTAGATATTATAGTTAGATATTAGATGGATCTTTTTCAGTCTGATACAACAAAATGAGAAACTGGATTATTATTATTATTAGTAGTAGTAGTAGATCGAGGAGAGCTAAACTCGTAGGAGCCATACAGTGCTTGGGGAATTGGAGGCAATCAGATTTGATCAAAGGAGGTGGAAAGCAACTGTAATTTCCTGGTTGAAGTCCTTCACCAGCATCGAAGCAGGTACCTCCCCCCCCCTGAAGGGACTGAGCCCGAGAGCTGGAGCTCAACCCTCAGGGTAAACAAAAGAAGTCGAGTGTTGAAATCTATGACTTATAATAAGATGTTGTTTATAACTAAATGTATCATGCACTGTCGTTGCAGTTAACGAGGTGGTGTGTAGCGTAGACCAAGTAGACAGCTCCGACACTGAAATAACCATTGATGTTCTGTCTTGTGGAGTCCAGCCTATTGTGTGAGTCTCTCCTTACTTTAAGAGTCTTATATGATATTTAAAGTCCTGCACACGTAAATATGATTGAGCAAATATATATTTTTATTTACAAATTCCTGTACTGTGATGTACTACTAATGTGACTTTTATTATTCATTAGTATGTATTAATAAATTTTCTTCTTGACAAATAGTCATTAAAGTTTCCAGACAGATTAAGTTAAGATTATTTTATTTTGGGCTCATTTATACAAGGTATGATAAGTTGTGCAAGAGAGGTATAAAATACCGACAATATGAAAGTTAAGACACATGTGCAACATCTGGAAATCTTTATTGTAGACGTTTCGCCATCCAGTGGCTTTATCAATACAGATTCTAGGACATAATAGGAAGACAGTAGAACTATATACAAAAGATGAGGTAATCAGTCCCTCAGCCTTGGAGTTAGTGTTCACAGCATCGTGGTGGAGGAGAATCTGAAGCAAAGGCAAGAAGACTGGCGGTTATATAGGCGTCAGTGGATAGGGACGGGCAGCAGACGAGGGCATAGTCACTGGTAGGCGGGATTTCCCAGTGGAAGTAGATCCTACCCAAAGAGATGGGTTAGTTGCAGCAGCCGTGAAGAAGGTCTTGTAGATGTCCTCTGAACCAAGATTCCATGATGTTGCAGTGTCTGACAAGTTGTGCAAGAAAGGTATAAAATACCGACAATATGAAAGTTAAGACACATGTGCAACATCTGGAAATCTTTATTGTAGACGTTTCGCCATCCAGTGGCTTTATCAATACAGATTCTAGGACATAATAGGAAGACAGTAGAACTATATACAAAAGATGAGGTAATCAGTCCCTCAGCCTTGGAGTTAGTGTTCACAGCATCGTGGTGGAGGAGACACTGCAACATCATGGAATCTTGGTTCAGAGGACATCTACAAGACCTTCACGGCTGCTGCAACTAACCCATCTCTTTGGGAAGGATCTACTTCCACTGGGGAATCCCGCCTACCAGTGACTATGCCCTCGTCTGCTGCCCGTCCCTATCCACTGACGCCTATATAACCGCCAGTCTTCTTGCCTTTGCTTCAGATTCTCCTCCACCACGAGGCTGTGAACACTAACTCCAAGGCTGAGGGACTGATTACCTCATCTTTTGTATATAGTTCTACTGTCTTCCTATTATGTCCTAGAATCTGTATTGATAAAGCCACTGGATGGCGAAACGTCTACAATAAAGATTTCCAGATGTTGCACATGTGCCTTCACTTTCGTATGATAAGTTGTTGTGTTAGATTAGGACAAACAAAAAGCAGACGAGACATAGATACAATTATATTTAAATAGTTTCAGAAGTGAGACGAACTTTATGTGATCCATTTTATTCCTGGGAGAGAGAAGACTCATACAGTTACTTTCATTTTCCAGGAATATCGCTGGTATTGTTCGAAGTCCTGGGTAAGTTGACACAGCTTACGTATTTCCAGTTTTGCTTTACTATGTTCTCTCTATATACCCTGTGTGTCCTATTGTTTGTACTGGCTTAACAAAGTCCCTGGAGAGTGACTCACGATATTGTAATAACACGATCGCAAACAAATCAAAGAACGGGTGAGTTCTAAAACTCAGGCCTTTTGAGTTTTATGTGTCACCTACCCTGGGATCAAGCCTACCCGTTACGGGATTTTATTTTTTTCTCGTGGAGAACTAAACGTCCACTTCAATTTGCATTTTTATTAAGTTTAACATTGTACAGTGGTTCAAAGAACACATAGGTATTATGGGTACACGTCTGTTATACATTTTGTATTTAATTTATGAAGATTTCCACGTAACGGACTAACAGTCGTTGTTGTTCTGCAGAGCGCCGATGTGTGGCTCTGACAGAGGAGTCCCTGTGCTGAGTGTGGTCCTTGCTGACTGTTGGGGAACTACACACCTTGCTGAGTGTAGACCTGATGGGTTGTGGTACCCTTATGGTAATTTCCGAAATGACACTCTCCCTTCAAAGTTATTATGCCAGTCTAACTACATTAACTCTCATGGTAAGTGCTGTGGTAGCCACCCAGGCTACCTCTTCTCAAAGTTATTATGCCAGTCTAACTACATTAACTCTCATGGTAAGTGCTGTGGTAGCCACCCAGGCTACCTCTTCTCAAAGTTATTATATTCCATTCTAACTATGTACTAATTCTCATGGTGTTATATGATATCCAGAAACAAAAATCCGTATTTTCAAAGGTAGGATGCTTGTTCAACCTGTAAATTCACTCGTAAAAAAAGTTAATAGGCCATTCTAACTAAATTACCTTCAAGTAAATGGTTCTTGAAGTCACTGTTGATATATTCAGAACTTTTGATGGGATATCTTTTCAAGAAAATGGTGATATTATTTTATTTGAATAAAAGATCACCTGAATTTGCTCCCTTACCCAAGGGAAACAGTGAAATATAATTGCTCCCTTACCCAAGGGAAACAGTGAAATATAATTGCTCCCTTACCCAAGGGAAACAGTGAAATATAATTGCTCCCTTACCCAAGGGAAACTGAAATATAATTGCTCCCTTACCCAAGGGAAACAGTGAAATATAATTGCTCCCTTACCCAAGGGAAACAGTGAAATATAATTGCTCCCTTACCCAAGGGAAACAGTGGAATATAATTGCTCCCTTACCCAAGGGAAACAGTGGAATATAATTGCTCCCTTACCCTAGGGAAACAGTGAAATATAATTGCTCCCTTACCCTAAGGAAAGTGAAATATAATTGCTCCCTTACCCTAGGGAAACAGTGAAATATAATTGCTCCCTTACCCTAGGGAAACAGTGAAATATAATTGCTCCCTTACCCTAGGGAAACAGTGAAATGTAATTGCTCCCTTACCCAAGGGAAACAGTGAAATATAATTGCTCCCTTACCCTAGGGAAACAGTGAAATATAATTGCTCCCTTACCCTAGGGAAACAGTGAAATATAATTGCTCCCTTACCCTAGGGAAACAGTGAAATATAATTGCTCCCTTACCCTAGGGAAACAGTGAAATATAATTGCTCCCTTACCCTAGGGAAACAGTGAAATATAATTGCTCCCTTACCCTAGGGAAACAGTGAAATATAATTGCTCCTTTACCCAAGGGAAACAGTGAAATATAATTGCTCCCTTACCCAAGGGAAACAGTGAAAAATAATTGCTCCCTTACCCAAGGAAAACAGTGAAATATAATTGCTCCCTTACCCTAGGGAAACAGTGAAATATAATTGCTCCCTTACCCTAAGGAAACAGTGAAATATAATTGCTCCCTTACCCTAGGGAAACTGAAATATTATTGCTCCCTTACCCTAGGGAAACAGTGAAATATAATTGCTCCCTTACCCAAGGGAAACAGTGAAATATAATTGCTCCCTTACATTAGGGAAACTGAAATATAATTGCTCCCTTTCCCAAGGGAAACAGTGAAATATAATTGCTTCCTTACCCAAGGGAAACAATGAAATATAATTGCTCCCTTACATTAAGGAAACAGTGAAATATAATTGCTCCCTTTCCCAAGGGAAACAGTGAAATATAATTGCTCCCTTACCCAAGGGAAACAGTGAAATATAATTGCTCCCTTTCCCAAGGGAAACAGTGAAATATAATTGCTCCCTTTCCCAAGGGAAACAGTGAAATATAATTGCTCCCTTACCCAAGGGAAACAGTGAAATATAATTGCTCCCTTTCCCAAGGGAAACAGTGAAATATAATTGCTCCCTTTCCCAAGGGAAACAGTGAAATATAATTGCTCCCTCACCCAAGGGAAACAGTGAAATATAATTGCTCCCTTTCCCAAGGGAAACAGTGAAATATAATTGCTCCCTCACCCAAGGGAAACAGTGAAATATAATTACCCAAATTATTATATACATTAGGCTTTATTATTCATGCGGATAATATAATAATTAAATAGGTTACATAAATTAAGATATTTTTTTATCACATGAAAAATTTCAGCAAGATTAAGATAGATCGCTATGTTAGTTACAGCGTAAAAAAAAAAAAAAAGCTATCAGACTACCAAAAAAAAAAAAAACAGTTTTCCAAATAAAAATAAGTCAGGTAGAAAGTGCTTGGTAAATTTTCAGATGTTTTATGTTAAATATTTAAAATTAAATACTGCACACCATATATATTATGTAAGAGTAATAATTCAACTACATGTCCCATACAGATTAACTGTTAAAATAATTGTTTACAACTTGACATAGAGATTAGTTAAACAACAATTGAGGTGCCTTATTTTTTTAGATAACTGAATAGGATAATTTAATTATATTTTTTCATTAACAGTTTGATTTATAGAAAAGTAATACGTAAAAGTTTGCAAAGTTTGGGGTGTCGAAACAGTCCTATAATATCAACTTAACTCTTGAAGGTCTACTTATAGGCAGGTGTTTAAGAGCTATATAACAGATGTTTAGGGTATGTTTAATGATAGGTGTTCAAGGTCTTCTTTATAACAAATTTTTAATAGCTATTTAGTATGAGATTTTCAGGATCTACTTAATAATAGACATTTTAGGATACGTTTTCTTAGTAGGTGTGTAAGATCTACTTAATAATAGATGTTTAAGATTATTTTCTTAATAGGTATATATAAGATCTACTTGATAACATGTTTAAGATCCACTTAATAACAGATGTTTCAGAAATAACAGGTATGTAAGAGCAGTAATAAAAAAATCTTAACAGCAGATGTTAAGAAGCTTAGAAAATGCTTGTTTGTTGAAAAATAAAAACGTCTTCCTCAAAGAATTCACTACTGCAGATACGGAGGGCAGGCGGGAAGAAGCCTATTATTATGCCACATTTAGTTTTGTATCGTGGTGTGAGTAGAAGTGGAGAAGATAGTCAACTTTGACATATTTTGCCTGACCCTTCATGTGACTATGCTCCTGATGTCTCCTTGTCAACAGTGTGTGGTCGGAGACCAAGGTATCCGATAGAGAGAGCTCCCCGAGCGCCTGAACCACAGTGGCCCTGGCTGGTGGGAATCTTCAATCTGCAGAAATTCGTCTGCACTGGTACCATCATTTCTCCCTATTACCTCCTCACAGCTGCTCACTGTCTCACTACGTATGTACACACTTTTCTCAGTTGCTTTATTAGATTTAAAGCCTCGGCTACCCGATAATCATATAAGGGTGCATCTCCCCTGCTTGCAACCAGTCAAGAATACTTTAATTACTGATAGGGATTACAGTTATTTCTGAGTATATATACAGTAAAAGACTTACTCCTCGTGATGTATATTGGTAGTTGTTTGGTTTAAAGCCTTAGATTATGCTTCCACTTTATGATTTTAAAATCTGTTCCATTTTTAAGTCTGTTTTATAAACTTAGTTTAATGTTGCTTTAAATTATTTTTTCTAGTTAGTTTTCTTGGTAGGTAATTGTGTTATCCACACCTTCATGTCTAGCATTTTCATATATTTTTTTTAAAACTCACCGGCCTTCTAAAGCCAAGGTAAGATGACAAAAAAAGAGGAAATATTCATCATCATTCACTCAACGCTTTGGTATGATTAAAAAATTATTTGAACATAACATTTGGTGTATTACTCCGCATGTGTTCACAATTAGTGGTCAGCAGAGAAGAAATATAATATATTCATGAAAGATAAAAAACATATTATTAAAAACCATGATTTTTAAAGTGGTGGAGAGGTAAGTCAGCGAAAGTCCTCAGTCAGAGGACCAAAAACTCCAGCTGCGGGTCATCACATGACTAATATCCGCGTCAGGAAACACTTGTCCTGTTTCCTGACAAACATTATATTATACCTACCTACCTAATAAACAATGTAGTCAAAAATCAGTATATTACTTTTAAAATATTACATTTAAAAATCCAAAAAATATATTAATGTAATTTTTTTCCTTGATGACAGAACACAGGAGACAACACATGCAATAGATGTACGTAACTTGAGAGTACAACATCCCTTTACAAATGGATCAATTTTAAAAGATTATGTAAGTACTTTGTTCTCCATTTATGGAAGAAAATACTGGAGTTTCTGTGAGATAATAACTCATTATCAAATATTTTTTTTAGCTTAATGCTCTCAGAGATAAATTATTTCACTCTGTGAGTGAAATAATTTATTTTTAGGTCAAAATCTATTTCTTTTTTAGAGCAGATTATTTGATAATTAGTGTTTGAAATGAGTTTAAGGATTAAATTTTGTACCTCACAGGAATTTATCATGTTATTGCTCATACGATAAGTTTTGTGTTATTTTAAGCTTCATATTGTGATTATCGCGGAATTTACGCAATAGAAACTTTCAGGACAAGTTTCTTCCGCCCTCTCCCTCAAGAACACTGCTATCACGTACACCTGTGCTATCACGTACACCTGTGTTATCACGTACACCTGTGTTATCACGTACACCTGTGTTATCACGTACACCTGTGCTATCATATACACCTGTGCTATCACGTACACCTGTGTTATCACGTACACCTGTGCTATCACGTACACCTGTGTTATCACGTACACCTGTGCTATCACGTACACCTGTGTTATCATATACACCTGTGTTATCACGTACACCTGTGTTATCACGTACACCTGTGCTATCATATACACCTGTGCTATCACGTACACCTGTGCTATCATATACACCTGTGCTATCACGTACACCTGTGCTATCATATACACCTGTGCTATCATATACACCTGTGCTATCACGTACACCTGTGTTATCATATACACCTGTGCTATCATATACACCTGTGCTATCACATACACCTGTGCTATCATATACACCTGTGCTATCACATACACCTGTGTTATCACATACACCTGTGTTATCACGTACACCTGTGTTATCACGTACACCTGTGCTATCACATACACCTGTGCTATCATATACACCTGTGCTATCACATACACCTGTGTTATCACATACACCTGTGTTATCACGTACACCTGTGCTATCACATACACCTGTGCTATCATATACACCTGTGCTATCACGTACACCTGTGTTATCACATACACCTGTGTTATCACGTACACCTGTGCTATCACATACACCTGTGCTATCACGTACACCTGTGCTATCATATACACCTGTGCTATCACGTACACCTGTGTTATCACATACACCTGTGTTATCACGTACACCTGTGCTATCACATACACCTGTGCTATCATATACACCTGTGCTATCATATACACCTGTACTATCACATACACCTGTGCTATCACATACACCTGTGCTATCATATACACCTGTGCTATCATATACACCTGTGCTATCACATACACCTGTGCTATCATATACACCTGTGCTATCATATACACCTGTACTATCACATACACCTGTGCTATCATATACACCTGTGCTATCATATACACCTGTGCTATCATATACACCTGTGCTATCATATACACCTATGCTATCATATACACCTGTGCTATCATATACACCTGTGCTATCACATACATCTGTGCTATCACATACATCTGTGCTATCACATACATCTGTGCTATCACATACACCTGTGCTATCATATACACCTGTGCTATCACATACACCTGTGCTATCACACACACGTGTGCTATCACATACACCTGTGCTATCCCATACACCTGTGCTATCATATACACCTGTGCTATCACATACATCTGTGCTATCACATACACCTGTGCTATCACATACACCTGTGTTATCACATACATCTGTGCTATCACATACACCTGTGCTATCACATACACCTGTGCTATCACATACACCTGTACTATCACATACATCTGTGCTATCACATACACCTGTGCTATCACATACATCTGTGCTATCCCATATACCTGTGCTATCCCATACACCTGTGCTATCACGTACACCTGAGCTATCCCATACACCTGTATTATCACATACACCTGTGCTATCATATATACCTGTGCTATCCCATACACCTGTGCTATCACATACACCTGTGCTATCCCATACACCTATGCTATCACATACACCTGTGCTATTCCATACACCTGTGCTATCACATACATCTGTGCTATCCCACACACCTGTGTTATCACATACACCTGTGCTATCCCATACACCTGTGTTATCACATACACCTGTGTTATCACATACACCTGTGCTATCCCATACACCTGTGTTATCACATACACCTGTGTTATCACATGCACCTGTGCTATCCCATACACCTGTGTTATCACATACACCAGTGCTATCCCATACACTTGTGCTATCACATACACCTGTGCTATCCCATACACCTGTGTTATCACATACGCCTGTATTATCACATACACCTGTGCTATCCCATACGCCTGTGCTATCACATACACCTGAGCTATCACATACACCTGTGCTATCACATACACCTGTGCTATCACATACACTTGTACTATCATACACCTGTGCTATCACATACACCTGTGCTATCACATACACCTGTGCTATCACATACACTTGTACTATCATATACACCTGTGCTATCACATATGCCTGTGCTATCCCATACACCTGTGTTATCACATACACCTGTTATCACATACATCTGTGCTATCCCATACACCTGTGTTATCACATACACCTGTGCTATCACATACACCTGTACTATCACATACACCTGTGCTATAACATACACCTGTGCTATCACATACACCTGTACTATCATATACACCTGTGCTATCCCATAAACCTGTGCTGTCACATACACCTGTGCTATCACATACACTTGTACTATCATATACACCTGTGCTATCCCATTCGCCTGTGCTGTCCCATACACCCGTGTTATCACATACACCTGTGCTATCTACCAATGGCTATCCCCTCAAGGGAGGCTCCTTAATTCCGGTGAGGTGCTCTTGGTCTAAAGAAATGGAGCTGTATGTTCCCATCCGTAGATCGAATCTAAATGCCTCACAGTCCCCCCCCCCCCTCTAGACGCTGTACGACCCCTAAGTGTTTAACACTCCCCCTTGAATGTAACAACAATAACTATAATAATTAGTAGTAATAATAACAGTAATACTAATAATTATAGTTGTAATAATAATAATAGCATTAGTAATAACAATAATAATAATAAAAAATAATGATAATAATAATAATAATAATAATAATAATAGCATTAGTAATAACAATAATAATAAATAATGATAATAATAATAATAATAATAATAATAATAATAATAATAATAATAATAATACCTATAACTACTTAACGGCAGGTGATTAATATACATTTTTTCCTACCAGGTAACAAAAGTCCACTTGTACCCTGGCTATATAGCCGGCAACCGACCTTCCCACGACGTTGCGCTCATCAGGGTGGAGACGGAGATTATATATTCTCGCAGAGTGTATCCTGCCTGTGTCCTCACTGGGAGCTTTCCTCAGTACAAGGACGCTGCTGTTAGTATCTCTCTCTCTCTCTCTCTCTCTCTCTTTGCATTGCCATTATGGAGGAGAGGAAGTATGAGAATCCAATGTAGGAGGGACATGTCTGTCACTCTCAGGAAGGTGTCTTTGTATGTATCCCGTAAGGCCAACTCTCTGTATCCCAGTGATCCAAGAAAGGTATCTCGGGAATTACATAAGCCCAGCCCCCTCTACTTCAATGATCCAAGGAAGATCCCGGGAATCCCACAAGCCCAGCCCCTCCTCAGTGATCCACTACACCACAGGTCTGATAAGCTCACACCACAGGTCTGATAAGCTCACACCACAGGTCTGATAAGCTCACACCGCAGGTTCAGCTCAACATCATTCCACTGTTATATTCCTATTTACGACTATGTTGGATGGATGGAAAGGGCGCCTTAATGCTCATGTTTTTTTTAGTCGCAAACACTGGAGTTATCCTCACCTTACTCAGGTCAAGACTGATAACCTCACATTCCCCAGGGGGTTATATGGCCCCCAACGGGTTTATCACGAAACCTTCGTTATGAATTTTCAACACAAATATATACCAAAATAACATTTGTACAATAACCTCCCTTATAAAGCTTCTCTTATACTGTAGATTTTTTTTTTTTTGTAAATGCGACTGAAAAGTACATCCAAAATAAAAATAGCACATTGAAAGGCCTTCATAGTATGAGCTATTATATTTTGGATGCTGTTTTTAAATCATGTTTAAAAATAATCACATATAATGGAGCATTATAAGAGAGTGTCCTGTGTTACAATACCTTTAATACCAAAATATCATTAGGCAGTATTTCCTGAAGTTTACCTGGAGAGGGTTTTGGGGGTCAACGCCCCAATGCTAAAATATCATTAAGCAATATTAAAATGGTATTAAGTACAATTTTAATTTTTTTTGTGTATACAGACTTTTCTACACACATCAGAGAACTACAAGTGGATTCTGATTATCCAGCAGCGCGACACTAGGTGTCGTCCCACACCACACAGAGAGTGTGGCAAGACTCTCAAAATTGACGACGACCAGTTCTGTGGCATTAGCCAAAGTAAGTATTACGCCGTATATATCAGAAACCTTGGTGTGACTTCTAATTATTTCACGAAGGGATCCAGTAAGCCAGTGGAAGGCCTCGTATATGTATATGTATTTGTTTCTTAACACGTTGGCCGTTTCCCACCGAGGCAGGGTGACCCAAAAAGAAAGAAAAACCCAGAAAGAAAGAAAAAACTTTCATCATCCTTCGACGCTTTCACCATCACTCATACATAATCACTATTTTTGCAGAGGCACTCAGATACGATAGCTTAGACGTCCCTACAAACTTCCGTTATCCCAACCCCCTCATTTAAAGTGCAGGCATTGTACTTCCCATTTCCAGGACTCAAGTTCGGCTAATCGGTTTCCCTGAATCCCTTCACAAAATATTACCCCTGCTCACACTCCAACAGCTCGTCAGGTCCCAAACACCATTCGTCTCCATTCACTCCTATCTAACACGCTCACGCACGCTTGCTGGAAGTCTAAACCCCTCGCCCGCAAAATCTCCTTTACCTCCTCCCTCCAACGTTTTTGGGGACGACCCCTACCCCGCCCTTCCCTACAGATTTATACGCTCTCCAAGTCATTCTACTTTGTTCCATTCTTTCTAAATGACCAACACACCTCAGCAGCCCCTCTTCAACCCTCTCATACTTTTATTAACTCCACACCTTTTCCTAATTTCCACACTCCGAATTCTCTGCATAATATTTACACTACACATTGCCTTTAGACAGGACATCTCCACTGTCTCCAGCCGCCTCCTCGCTGCAGCATTTACAACCCATGCTTCACACCCATATGAGAGTGTTGGTATCACTATACTCTCGTACATTCATCACTATACTCTCGTACATTCATCACTATACTCTCGTACATTCATCACTATACTCTCGTACATTCCCTTGTTTGCCTCCATGGATAAGGTGACATGTGCATTGTGTAGCCTCTTGAGGCGGGACAATGTACATGTCACCTTATCCACTTAGCCACCGATCATGATCGGTGGCTGAGTGGATAAGGTGACATGTACATTGTGTGGTTTCTTCAGGCGGGGCAGTGTGTTGCGGGGTCGAATCCTGGCCTGCCACAGTTTGGTAAATGATTCAAAATCACTTGTTTTGTGGCTTAATTGCTATATAATAGTAGGCAATATTAAGAAGATATACTTATGAGTACATCGGTAGAACATTCAAGTACCTCAGAGCAGGACATTTAAGCTGACAAAGAGCACATTGTATTCCTTTTATTTGAAAAAGGTCACACAGAATAATAGCAATCCATGTCTACAATAACGAGAAACTTATTTTCTCAAACCACATGACCTGTTATTAACAATTAGAAAAAGCTTAAGGCTGCGTTTTATACCTTATAATTTCATACTTGACGTCTCAGAAACCCTCCTACCCCATACGGGGAGTAGGGGGATGATGGTAGGGTGGGGTTGGCACCAACCACTAACCCAGTCTAAGCGTAACTGTGGCCGGTGACACCTACGCTACTCTGAGACCTCTCCCTGCATTGGCTGCTCACTCGCAACGTTGGACAGCTCCTGATGATGTACTGAGAAATGTGAAAGTACTTGAGCTAAAGATTTCCACCCCCTGTGGCCAGGGCCGGATTACCGCATAGGCAAACTAGGCATTTGCCTAGGGCCCTGCGCATTTTGGGGCTCCACGGTCCAAGGGGTTCAGGGGCTCATCCAAGACTGCGCACATGGTGCAAGTGCAAAGGGGTCCCTACCTAAAAAGTTCAAGTGTTTGGAGAGTAAAATTGATTTTTAAAAATTAATCAAAACAAAAATAAATAATGAAATAAAATAAAATAAAAATAAATAAACCTAACCATAGATGGCAACACTCAACACTCCTTTGTTTACATCAGAACAGCTGTGTTTTCCCGCTAATGGGTGAGTATGGGAGATTCCTCTCCAATTTTCTGTAGTTTATATAATTTGATAGTCTTATGCATGATGCAATGATAACAATAATGGTCAGTGATTTATAAAGGGAATAATAGTGCTGTAGTGGTTATGCTGAATATAATAGGTACATGATGTCACTACTTTAATAGCCTAATCTAGTAATACTATGCTGTCTTGAGTTTATTCTCTTTAAAATGCATGATTTAACAAGATAGTTATAATGGCTGTTGGTAAATGGTTTTGGTTGTCTTGATGTAATTTCCCTATTAATTTAATCTAAATAGCCAGAATGTATTTAATTAGACCTTAAACAGGCTCACACCGACCCCCCCCCAAGCTGGAAGGGGTCGCTTCGCTTACCCGTAACTCAAAGGGGCCCCGCCAATCTGAATAGCCTAGGGCCCGGAGACTTCTTAATCCGGCCCTGCCTGTGGCTTGTCCTGCACACACATACACACACACACACACACACACACACACACACACACACACACACACACACACACACACACATATATATATATATGGTAGACAGCAACCGCCCAGGGAGGTACTACCGTCCTGCCAAGTGAGTGTAAAACGAAAGCCTGTAATTGTTTTACATGATGGTAGGATTGCTGGTGTCTTTTGTCTGTCTCACAAATATGCAAGATTACAGGTAAGTCTTGCTACTTCTACTTACACTTAGGTCACACTACACATACATGTACAAGCATATATATACACACCCCTCTGGGTTTTCTTCTATTTTCTTTCTAATTCTTGTTCTTGTTTATTTCCTCTTATCTCCATGGGGAAGTGGAACAGAATTCTTCCTCTGTAAGCCATGTGTGTCGTAAGAGGCGACTAAAATGCCGGGAGCAAGGGGCTAGTAACCCCTTCTCCTGTATATATTACTAAATTTAAAAGGAGAAACTTCAGTTTTTTCTTTTGGGCCACCCCACCTCAGTGGGATACGGCTGGTACGTTGAAAGAAGATATATATATATATATATATATATATATATATATATAATATATATATATATATATATATATATATATATATATATATATATGTATATATATATATGTATATATATATATATATATATATATATATATATATATATATATATATATATATATATATATATATATATATATATATATATATATATATATATATATATATATATATATATATATATATATATTATATATATATATATATATTTTCAACAAGTCGGCCGTCTCCCACCGAGGCAGGGTGACCCAAAAAAGAAAGAAAATCCCCAAAAAGAAAATACTTTCATCATCATTCAACACTTTCACCACACTCACACATTATCACTGTTTTTGCAGAGGTGCTCAGAACACAACAGTTTAGAAGCATATACGTATAAAGATACACAACATATCCCTCCAAACTGCTAATATCCCAAACCCCTCCTTTAAAGTGCAGGCATTGTACTTCCCATTTCCAGGACTCAAGTCCGACTATATGAAAATATCCGGTTTCCCTGAATCCCTTCACTAAATATTACCCTGCTCACACTCCAACAGATCGTCAGGTTCCAAGTACCATTCGTCTCCATTCACTCCTATCTAACACGCTCATGCACGCTTGCTCGAAGTCCAAGCCCCTAGCCCACAAAACCACCTTTATATATATATATATGTATATATATATATATATATATATATATATATATATATATATATATATATATATATATATATATATATATATATATATATATATATATATATATGTCGTGCCGAATAGGTAAAACTTGCGATTTTGGCTTAAATAGTAACGCTCTTCTTGCCGAATAAGGCAAGCGAAAATTTGTGTATGCAATAATTTCGCAAAAAATCGTTCTGAACCTTAACGAAAAATATATGTTTCATTGTGTTTGTTTATTATTAAATTATTGTAAACTTATCTAAAAAATATTTAGTTGGATTAGGCTAAATTAAATTGCCCTTGTTATAAGGTTAGGTAAGTTTTCTAAGGTGCTTTTGAAACAAAATTATTAATTTTTACATTAACCTAAATGAAAAACTATATCTTTAAAAGTAAAAGAGAAAATTTTAGAAAGGACTTAATTTTAAATGTGTTCTTGCTAATTGACCAGTTTCACTTATTCGGCACATTATATATTATATTATATATATATACATATATATATATATATATATATATATATATATATATATATATATATATATATATATATATATATATATTCGGGGGGGGGGGTCCACCTCTGGTGTAAATTGTGGGACAAATAGCCAAGGAGAAGTGGATAAAAAGGCTTCAAGGAAAAATATTTGGATTTCTTCCTGAAGCCGTTTGAATATTCCACTTCCCCTACCACCCCATCTTTTCATATTTATTTTTTTTTACTAATAGGAATATTTTATTACATAATATGGTACAGAAGATTTAAGAGATACAAGATATATATATATATATATATATATATATATATATATATATATATATATATATATATATATATATATATATATATATATATATGCGCAAAACAACCACTTTGAAAGAATAATGAAATTCCAAGCGCTTTCGTGACTACTCACATTATGAAGGAACAATACACGCACTGATGGTATGTAGCCTTAATGAATCTCGTGCAGTTAGTATATCACGTATGAACCTTCATAAATACGGACTGTAGTAGTTTGGCTTACACCGCTAAGTGGATTTGTTTTGTGCATAATAAACTCAACATGTGCAGTGCTTGTACGACTACAATAATTGCTGTTGTACATCATACACATCTACAGTAATTCCTGATATACATCCACAACTACACTAACTTCTGTTGCATCTCTTCCTCAACAACAGTAACTTACCCTGTTGAATATCCCCCATAATGTAGGTTCTAAATTAAATACGTCTTTCAACAGATTCCAATCAGTTCCTTAAAGAGGGGTCCTCGGGAGGACCTTACCTGGTGAATTTTGGGAATGACGTGGAGGAGAAGTGGATGATAGCTGGCATTGTCTCCTCGTCATACTCAGAGGCGTCGTGTCCTGCCAGCTTCACGATCTTCAATCATATTATAGATTTCTGGAACTGGATATCCACTTGTGTAAACGATGGAATATGTTTATAAGGACAAAATCACTGGTGATAACGGCTTGGGATCCCATCTGTTCGTAAGATCAAAATCACTGGTGACCACGGCTGGAGATCCCGCCTGTTCGTAAGATCAAAATCACTGGTGACCACAGCTGGAGATCCCGCCTGTTCGTAAGACCAAAATCACTGGTGACCACGGCTGGAGATCCCGCCTGTTCGTAAGATCAAAATCACTGGTGACCACAGCTGGAGATCCCGCCTGTTCGTAAGACCAAAATCACTGGTGACCACAGCTGGAGATCCCGCCTGTTCGTAAGACCAAAATCACTGGTGACCACAGCTGAAGATCCCGCCTGTTCGTAAGACCAAAATCACTGGTGACCACAGCTGGAGATCCCACCTGTTCGTAAGATCAAAATCACTGGTGACCACAGCTGAAGATCCCGCCTGTTCGTAAGACCAAAATCACTGGTGACCACAGCTGGAGATCCCGCCTGTTCGTAAGACCAAAATCACTGGTGACCACAGCTGAAGATCCCGCCTGTTCGTAAGACCAAAATCACTGGTGACCACGGCTGGAGATCCCGCCTGTTCGTAAGACCAAAATCACTGGTGACCACAGCTGAAGATCCCGCCTGTTCGTAAGACCAAAACCACTGGTGACCACGGCTGGAGATCCCGCCTGTTCGTAAGACCAAAATCACTGGTGACCACGGCAGGAGATCCAGCATGTTCGTAAGACCAAAATCACTGGTGACCACGGCTGGAGATCCCGTCTGTTCCTTAATACCAAAATCACTGGTGAGAACGGCTGGAGATCCCGCCTGTTCGTAAGACCAAAATCACTGGTGAGAACGGCTGGAGATCCCGCCTGTTCGTAAGACCAAAATCACTGGTGACCACGGCTGGAGATCCCGCCTGTTCGTAAGACCAAAATCACTGGTGACCACGGCTGGAGATCCCGTCTGTTCCTTAATACCAAAATCACTGGTGAGAACGGCTGGAGATCCCGCCTGTTCGTAAGACCAAAATCACTGGTGACCACGGCTGGAGATCCCGCCTGTTCGTAAGACCAAAATCACTGGTGACCACGGCTGGAGATCCCGTCTGTTCCTTAATAACAAAATCACTGGTGAGAACGGCTGGAGATCCCGCCTGTTCGTAAGACCAAAATCACTGGTGAGAACGGCTGGAGATCCCGCCTGTTCGTAAGACCAAAATCACTGGTGACTACGGCTGGAGATCAAGTCTGTTCGTAAGACCAAAATCACTGGTGACCACGGCTGGAGATCCCCTCTGTTCGTAAGACCAAAATCACTGGTGACCACGGCTGGAGATCCCCTCTGTTCGTAAGACCAAAATCACTGGTGACCACGGCTGGAGATCCCGCCTGTTCGTAAGACCAAAATCACTGGTGACCACGGCTGGAGATCCCGCCTGTTCGTAAGACCAAAATCACTGGTGACCACGGCTGGAGATCCCGCCTGTTCATAAGACCAAAATCACTGGTGACCACGGCTGGAGATCCCGCCTGTTTGTAAGACCAAAATCACTGGTGACCACGGCTGGAGATCCCGCCTGTTCGTAAGACCAAAATCACTGGTGACCACGGCTGGAGATCCCGCCTGTTCGTAAGACCAAAATCACTGGTGACCACGGCTGGAGATCCCGCCTGTTCGTAAGACCAAAATCACTGGTGACCACGGCTGGAGATCCCGCCTGTTCGTAAGACCAAAATCACTGGTGACCACGGCTGGAGATCCCGTCTGTTCGTAAGACCAAAATCACTGGTGACCACGGCTGGAGATCCCGCCTGTTCGTAAGACCAAAATCACTGGTGACCACGGCTGGAGATCCCGCCTGTTCGTAAGACCAAAATCACTGGTGACCACGGCTGGAGATCCCGCCTGTTCGTAAGACCAAAATCACTGGTGACCACGGCTGGAGATCCCGTCTGTTCCTTAATACCAAAATCACTGGTGAGAACGGCTGGAGATCCCGCCTGTTCGTAAGACAAAAATCACTGGTGACTACGGCTGGAGATCCCGTCTGTTCGTAAGACCAAAATCACTGGTGACCACGGCTGGAGATCCCCTCTGTTCGTAAGACCAAAATCACTGGTGACCACGGCTGGAGATCCCCTCTGTTCGTAAGACCAAAATCACTGGTGACCACGGCTGGAGATCCCGCCTGTTCGTAAGACCAAAATCACTGGTGACCACGGCTGGAGATCCCGCCTGTTCGTAAGACCAAAATCACTGGTGACCACGGCTGGAGATCCCGCCTGTTCGTAAGACCAAAATCACTGGTGACCACGGCTGGAGATCCCGTCTGTTCGTAAGACCGAAATCACTGGTGACCACGGCTGGAGATCCCGACTGTTCGTAAGACCAAAATCACTGGTGACCACGGCTGGAGATCCCGCCTGTTCGTAAGACCAAAATCACTGGTGACCACGGCTGGAGATCCCGTCTGTTCGTAAGACCAAAATCACTGGTGACCACGGCTGGAGAACCCGTCTGTTCGTAAGACCAAAATCACTGGTGACCACGGCTGGAGATCCCGTCTGTTCGTAAGACCAAAATCACTGGTGACCACGGCTGGAGATCCCGCCTGTTCGTAAGACCAAAATCACTGGTGACCACGGCTGGAGATCCCGTCTGTTTGTAAGACCAAAATCACTGGTGACCACGGCTGGAGATCCCGTCTGTTCGTAAGACCAAAATCACTGGTGACCATGGCTGGAGATCCCGCCTGTTCGTAAGACCAAAATCACTGGTGACCACGGCTGGAGATCCCACCTGTTCGTAAGACCAAAATCACTGGTGACCACGGCTGGAGATCCCGCCTGTTCGTAAGACCAAAATCACTGGTGACCACGGCTGGAGATCCCGCCTGTTCGTAAGACCAAAATCACTGGTGACCACGGCTGGAGATCCCGCCTGTTCGTAAGACCAAAATCACTGGTGACCACGGCTGGAGATCCCGCCTGTTCGTAAGACCAAAATCACTGGTGACCACGGCTGGAGATCCCGCCTGTTCGTAAGACCAAAATCACTGGTGACCACGGCTGGAGATCCCGCCTGTTCGTAAGACCAAAATCACTGGTGACCACGGCTGGAGATCCCGCCTGTTCGTAAGACCAAAATCACTGGTGACCACGGCTGGAGATCCCGTCTGTTCGTAAGACCAAAATCACTGGTGACCACGGCTGGAGATCCCGCCTGTTCGTAAGACCAAAATCACTGGTGACCACGGCTGGAGATCCCGTCTGTTCGTAAGACCAAAATCACTGGTGACCACGGCTGGAGATCCCGCCTGTTCGTAAGACCAAAATCACTGGTGACCACGGCTGGAGATCCCGTCTGTTCGTAAGACCAAAATCACTGGTGACCACGGCTGGAGATCCCGCCTGTTCGTAAGACCAAAATCACTGGTGACCACGGCTGGAGATCCCGTCTGTTCGTAAGTCCAAAATCACTGGTGACCACGGCTGGAGATCCCGCCTGTTCGTAAGACCAAAATCACTTGTGACCACGACTGGAGATCCCGTCTGTTCGTAAGACCAAAATCACTGGTGACCACGGCTGGAGATCCCGCCTGTTCGTAAGACCAAAATCACTGGTGACCACGGCTGGAGATTCGCCTGTTCGTAAGACCAAAATCACTGGTGACCACGGCTGGAGATCCCGCCTGTTCGTAAGACCGAAATCACTGGTGACCACGGCTGGAGATCCCGTCTGTTCGTAAGACCAAAATCACTGGTGACCACGGCTGGAGATCCCGCATGTTGGTAAGACCAAAATCACTGGTGACCACGGCTGGAGATCCCGCCTGTTCGTAAGACCAAAATCACTGGTGACCACGGCTGGAGATCCCGTCTGTTCGTAAGACCAAAATCACTGGTGACCACTGCTGGAGATCCCGTCTGTTCGTAAGACCAAAATCACTGGTGACCACTGCTGGAGATCCCGTCTGTTCGTAAGACCAAAATCACTGGTGACCACTGCTGGAGATCCCGTCTGTTCGTAAGACCAAAATCACTGGTGACCACTGCTGGAGATCCCGTCTGTTCGTAAGACCAAAATCACTGGTGACCACGGCTGGAGACTAGCTTTGCTTTTGTTATGCTCATTAATAATTTATATCGATATTTTTCTGTTATTTAGTAGTCTCTTTTTAAGATAGTGTAGAATAGGTGATGCTTGGTGCAAGTTTTTCTGCTGACTGGGATATTATTATTAATAAGAATATGAGAACGTAGGAGCAATGCAGCAATTCCACTGACCCATGTTAAGCACGTCCTTCTCAGATCCCAGCCCTCATAACAGTAATAATGATACAGTAATATAATATTCACTAAAAACACTAGGGCCTGGATTGGGTCAAGTAGGTTACGATTCCTGGAACCATTAATAAATAAACAGCCCATTATGGTCATACAGTTCTGCGTGGTAGAGAGGCATGACAAAAGCAGAAGGTGCAAAAGTATCAAATGCAGGAGAACTAGCAAAAGAATGAGATATTGCAAGTTAGTGCAACATATCAACCGCTTAGAGAGCCACGGATACAATTTGCAACAAGACTGTTACTTCCAGAGAGGAGGGCGGAGTAAACATAGCGGAGCACTGGAAGAGATTCTGAGTATAAATAAAGTCAGTGAGCTCCTCCATAAATGGGATTTTCTATTAAAAGATATTTGTCAGCACGACCTGGTAATCCTGGTAGAGTGAGATAGGGCGTCCCTCCATGACATGACCACGGGTGAGTTCACTGTGACCAATGTGTCGTGAGAGAACTCACTGCCTTCCACAACCAACAGCAGTGAGGCGAGGACGGCCAGAAGCCTAAGTTGGGCTTGACTGAAGTAAAGGGCATGTGATGTTTTCAGGACACTTGGTAATCGACGAGGAAGCCTAGGTCTTTTAAATAAATTCAGAGAAGCCGTAATACAAGGATTGAAGGAAATATGGTGCTGGACAGGCACCTAAAGTCAGTACCTGATCAGCCGAGCTGGTTTGTAGGTTGGTTTGCATGCGGCCAGCAGTAACAGCCTGGTTGATCAGGCCTTGATTCACTGCAAGGCCTGGTCACAGACTGGGCCATGGGGGCGTTGACCCCCAAAACCCCTCTCTAGGTACAGATCGCTATGTAAAAACTGCGGAACACCTCTTGAATACAGACAACCTGAAGCCATTTTTCCTGTCGAAATGAGAAGCAGTGTTAATAGAGCTACAACGAGATACCCAGATGACTGTCCAGTGTAAGCCAAGACAAAATTATCATAGAGGAAAGCTCGAAGTCCATGAGAAAAATGAGAAGAGCGCACTGACAGCAGTTGGGAACAATATGGTGCTAAGGTCTCATCCCTCTGGAACTCGTCATATTAAACATAGTCAGGGAAAAAACAGCTATTGACTTGCAAGCGAAAATCTGCTGTAAGACTTTTAAGCACTTTAAGTCAACAGAACGGGTTTGGGATAAGACGCAGTACCGGTCGCTGATTGTCACAACTTAATTGTTTGTCCAGTCATTAGAACTATTTAAAATTACAGCACAAATTGGAACTGAAAACAACGACGTTTAGGTTGGTCCTGGATCCTCATCAAGTAAGGATAATGACCAATAACAAACAGAACTGTTTGTTTGTCGTTTCCAGTTTCTGGATTGGCTGTGAGTTGTTCCAGCCATTATATTGTGATGTTTAATGTTATCAGGGCTAGCCTATATAATTGTCATCTTGCAAGCAGCATTCTGAAGTCATAACTTATACCTTCTCTGAAAGCACGTGCTTTGGTGAGCTCATCAACTCTGTGGTTTAGTCGCAGACCATCACACTGTTGGATGGTCAATACTCTTACACAGGTCGCAGAGCTAGCTTTATCGGAGACAATGTTTTGCTTTGTACTGAGGTTTGAAGAGTCATAAACAAAATAGAAAACTAATACTGAGTTGCATAGCAAGCAACGGCCAGTTACAGTGTCACAAGAATCACTCCAAGGATAGAAGTTAGACTCAGAAATAACTTCAGATAACTATACAATATTTATAAATATACAGAACTTTATCACGCCAGAGTTATAAACAGAACACACCCACACCAGTCAACCAGTCGATTTAATGAGTTATGATTTAGCTGCCAGCTAGAGAGAATGTGAGTAATAGCTAGAGCAATAATCACAGACAAGGTAATCAAGTCAGCGACCCATCATTTATTCTGAGAAGTCACAGCACCACAATACTCCTAATGGACACCAGCGGCCTAGTGTTGCATGCCACCTCTAGAGGGCTCTGATAGTATGCACTTCCAGCTGGCAAAATGACTACAAGACTTATGGTATGAGTTTGTGCTAAATAATGGATGTTACACACACACACATGTGCCGAACAGGTAAAACTTGATTTTGGCTTAAATAGCAATGCTCTTCTTGCCGAATAAGGCATGCGAAAATTTGTGCATGCAATAATTTCGCAAAAATCATTCTGAAACTAACGAAAAATATATATTTAATTGTGTTTGTTTATTTTTAAATTATTGTAAACTTATTTAAAATATATTTAGTTGGGTTAGGTTAAATTACATTGCGGTTGTTATAATGGGTTTATGTAAGTTTTTGAAAGTTCTTTTGGTATAAAATTATTAATTTTTATATTAACATAATGAAGAAAATATATATTGAAACGTATAAGAGAAAATTTGAGAAAGGACTTAATTTTAAATGAGTTTCTTGCTAATTGACCAACTGACAAATTTTACCTATTCGGCACGATATATATATATATATATATATATATATATATATATATATATATATATATATATATATATATATATATATATATATATATATATATATATATATATATATATATATATATATATATATATATATATATATATATGCAAAAATTGCGAACAAGCGATACAATATGGAAAACAAGCACGTGGGGAAGTGAATGATAGCTCTAGGCCTTTTGTGTTGCAATCAATACATCAGGAGCTTGCAGTGTTGCAGAAAAGAGGAGGATGTCCAAGTTGATAAAGCAAATGCACAACACCTGCGTATCTTTATTAACGAGAGTCTCTTGATAAAAACTAACAAGGTGTTGCACATGTTTGCACAGATTTAAACAAAAATTATGAAGTATAAAATTTATATGAATGTTGTGTGGTACAGCAGTGATATTACAGTGAATGTTGTGTGGTACAGCAGTGATATTACAGTGAATGTTGTGTGGTACAGCAGTGATATTACAGTGAATGTTGTGTGGTACAGCAGTGATATTACAGTGAATGTTGTGTGGTACAGCAGTGATATTACAGTGAATGTTGTGTGGTACAGCAGTGATATTACAGTGAATGTTGTGTGGTACAGCAGTGATATTACAGTGAATGTTGTGTGGTACAGCAGTGATATTACAGTGGTGTACTTACTTGTTACATACGTGTTGTGATATTACAGTGGTGTATTGTTACACACGTGTTGTAATATTACAGTGGTGTATTTACTTGTTACACACGTGTTGTAATATTACAGTGGTGTATTTACTTGTTACACACGTGTTGTAATATTACAGTGGTGTACTTACTTGTTACACACATATTGTGATATTACAGTGGTGTATTTACTTGTTACACACGTGTTGTAATATTACAGTGGTGTATTTACTTGTTACACACATATTGTAATATTACAGTGGTGTATTGTTACACACGTGTTGTAATATTACAGTGGTGTATTTACTTGTTACACACGTGTTGTAATATTACAGTGGTGTATTTACTTGTTACACACATATTGTAATATTACAGTGGTGTATTGTTACACACGTGTTGTAATATTACAGTGGTGTATTTACTTGTTACACACATATTGTAATATTACAGTGGTGTATTTACTTGTTACACACGTGTTGTAATATTACAGTGGTGTATTTACTTGTTACACACGTGTTGTAATATTACAGTGGTGTATTTACTTGTTACACACGTGTTGTAATATTACAGTGGTGTATTTACTTGTTACACACGTGTTGTAATATTACAGTGGTGTATTTACTTGTTACACACGTGTTGTAATATTACAGTGGTGTATTTACTTGTTACACACGTGTTGTAATATTACAGTGGTGTATTTACTTGTTACACACGTGTTGTAATATTACAGTGGTGTATTTACTTGTTACACACGTGTTGTAATATTACAGTGGTGTATTTACTTGTTACACACATATTGTAATATTACAGTGGTGTATTGTTACACACGTGTTGTAATATTACAGTGGTGTATTTACTTGTTACACACATATTGTAATATTACAGTGGTGTATTGTTACACACGTGTTGTAATATTACAGTGGTGTATTTACTTGTTACACACGTGTTGTAATATTACAGTGGTGTATTTGCTTGTTACATACGTGATATTACAGTGGTGTATTTGCTTGTTACACACGTGATACTACAGTGGTGTACAGTAGAACCTCTGTCTTCAGATGCACCTTTACTCGTAAAATCCAGTATTCGTAAAATCCAATATTCGGAAAAAACTTCGAGAGAAAAAGTACGGATATTCGCAAGTGTCATTATATTGTGCACGACGCTGTTGTCTGGTCTCTTGTGATTGTTAGTTTTTATGTAACTCTTATTTTGATTTTATTATTGAAAATAAGTGATCATAACCCAGAATAAGAAAAATGAAGGAAAAAAGGAACAATGAAAAAAAAGAAGGAAAAGGGAAAATTGTAAGAACCAACATTGAACTAAAAATAAAGGAGGGAAATGGAAAACATCTTGTTGACCCAGACAAGGAATATGACAGGTCAACATCTACTGTATTTCCTATTGTAAAATATTAATGACCAATAAAAAGTGCTAATGTGACAACAGAAGTTTAAATTGTTGATGTATGATGTCTTGTTTATATTATTTTACAAGTTTAATTAATATTATGACTTAAAAATGGTTTGTCAAGAGTAACTTTCGGGGTCTGGAACTAATTAATCCAATTTACATTATTTCTTATGGAAAAAATTAATCCAGTATTCAAAAAAATCAATATTCAGAACACTCTCAGGAACCAATTAATTCCAAATACAGAGGTTCTACTATATTTGCTTGTTATACACGGGTTGTGATAATACAGTAGTGTATGTGCTTGTTATATACACGGGTTGTAATGTTACAGTGGTGTATTTGGTTGTTAGACACAGGATGTGATATAACAGTGGTGTAAGTGCTTATATTATACATTATGTGCTGTATGTTCATCTTGTTATTGTTTTCCTTAGTTAATTTGTTTCATCTTGTCCTTGTTTATTCTGTGATATTTTGAAAGTATTAAATATATTTTCTTATTTTATTTTTCATTACCCTTATTTTATTTGTAGGTTAGGATGTATGAGTTGGGATATGGAATAATATACCAGTATGACTGAGGCAGCAGTAGGATTATTATTATTATTATAATCAAAAAGAAGCGCTAAGCCACAAGGACTATACAGCGCTGCAGGGCAGGAAGGAAGCGAGGGCATCAGGTGGCAAAAGGAAGATGGATGAGTAATAGGTTACGGATAACAGCGGGGCAGTGGATGGTGAAAGGGTAAAGGGCAGCAAGAGACTGAACTAGAAAGGGCTGAGGGGAGTGCGAAAAGTATCATCAGAGTTTGTGGAGTGGCAGCAGTAGGAGTCATCATATGTGTGACACACCTCACTGTGTGAGGCTGACTGCTCTCATTACTTCTCTTAATATGCCTCGCTTTCTCCCTTACTCCAGTGCCCACTATAGCCCTCCTTAGTTCTTCCTTACTTCACTACCCACTCTATATCCCTCACTCTTCCTCCCTTCATCGCCCACTCTATATCCCTCTCTCTCTTCCTTCACTCCCCACTCTATATCCCTTCATCTTTCTCCCTTCAGTAAGCATTCAAGGTACCGCAGCTGAACACTTACTGCAAGACTTGACGTTATCCTCATTAGCCTAATGAAATTATGTCCTTCAGGCTGACGACAGATTTCAACACTAAGTATGTGCTCCATAAAAAATAAAAAGGAAAATATTGTGACTGGAACAATGCACAAATAACCCACAGAAGAATGAAACTTATAACGACGTTTCGGTCGGACTTGCAATTTTAACTCGACACACACGTCATCATTATGTTATTCTTCTATCTGCGATGTATTTATATATGTGCTCCATCATGCCTGAAGGAATGTGAAAGTGGAAACAGATTTTATTCTCGCTATTTAACTGGATACACTACTATACTTCATGACATCCAGTACCACCCGCTTCTTGTGCAAAATATTTGGCTTGTTCTCCAGCACCCTTCTTCAAAGGCGGTGCCTGGATGATGAGAAATAACTCTTGGTATAAAGCATTGGAACTACCCTCCCTTTCCTTGCATCTAACCTGATTGCCTTCCATTCCTAAATCGCTGCATGACCCCAACGGATTTAGCTTTTCAGATGAATATGCAGCAACAACGTCTTATAAGAGAGGGGTTGATAGTAGAATATTCAAATAGCATCAAGGATAAATCCAAATTGTTAGAAATTATTTATCTGTTTCTTAGATATATATCCGTCAACGTATATTTACACATGACTTACTCCTCAGAAAGCAGTGAACTTCATCAAACTCACAAAACCTGCAAAGGAACAATGGGATGTTTGTAGTATCATAACAGGACTAAATCCGAATTCATAAGTTGATATTTCTTTTATGTCAAATCTTCGATGTACGATTTACGATCTTCCATCTTTGCTAATGGAAGGAGGGAGGAGTCATGGAAAGTTGAGTTGATTTATTCACCCACACTTTCTGACAACTGATATATGTGGCAGTTTTTTTTTTTTTTTACAGATCGTATTCTACTTTCTTGAAAATTTGTATGGAGTCCTCGGGCCTCGAACCGATGGTTTTCTAGAGAAAGACAGTCACGAGAACAACACGAGGACGCAGTGAAGACAGAAGTAGACTAAAAGATGAACATGAACGGTATACAATACTGACAAGATGAAGAATTAAACACATGTGTAACAATATCTGGGTACCTTTATTTGTAGATGTTTAGCCATCCAGTGGCGTTATCAATACAAATTCAAAGATATAGAGGGAAGACTGTAGGAATATATACAAAAGACGAGGTAATCAGTCCCTCAGCCTCGGTGTTTGTGATGAGCACCATAGTCTTGAAGAATCTGAAGCACAGGCATGAAGATCGGCGCTTATATGGTCGATATTGCGGGTAAAGACAATTGAGAAAACACTTTAAGACTTCATTATGCAAAGTTTTCCCTCTTGTGACCTTGCTGACCCCAAAATAAAATGACCTAAGTGTTACTACAACTTGCCAGCATTACATACCAGTCTTTCACCATAGTTGATACAAGTCAATTATTATTATTGCATTCATGGGGAAACACTAAACCTTCAGGGGGTCATATAGCTCCTGTGGAACTGAATTCAATAACATATGATCCAGGAAGAGAAGGTATATTGTTCAGGCATACATTATATACATTGTGAGCAATTCTCAGTTATCTTGTAGGAGTGATTGTCTACCAAGTGTACAGTCAAAATACCCAGACCTCACAAGGTGGAGGCGGCTGCTCGTGAAGCTTCCAATGTTGGATAAGAAAACTTAACCAAGTGAAATAACCACGTAAAGGCAGGTCTATATACAGTGTTGAAGAGGGGAAGGTCTATATACAGTGTTGAAGAGGGGCAGGTCTATATACAGTGTTGAAGAGGGGAAGGTCTATATACAGTGTTGAAGAGAGGCAGGTCTATATACAGTGTTGAAGAGGGGAAGGTCTATATACAGTGTTGAAGAGGGGCAGGTCTATATACAGTGTTGAAGAGGGGAAGGTCTATATACAGTGTTGAAGAGAGGCAGGTCTATATACAGTGTTGAAGAGGGGAAGGTCTATATACAGTGTTGCAGAGGGGCAGGTCTATATGCAGTGTTGAAGAGGGGCAGGTCTATATACAGTGTTGAAGAGGGGAAGGTCTATATATAGTGTTGAAGAGAGGCAGGTCTATATACAGTGTTGAAGAGGGGAAGGTCTATATACAGTGTTGCAGAGGGGCAGGTCTATATGCAGTGTTGAAGAGGGGCAGGTCTATATACAGTGTTGAAGAGGGGAAGGTCTATATACAGTGTTGAAGAGAGGCAGGTCTATATACAGTGTTGAAGAGGGGCAGGTCTATATACAGTGTTGCAGAGGGGCAGGTCTATATACAGTGTTGAAGAGGGAAAGGTCTATATACAGTGTTGAAGAGAGGCAGGTCTATATACAGTGTTGAAGAGGGGAAGGTCTATATACAGTGTTGCAGAGGGGCAGGTCTATATATAGTGTTGAAGAGGGGCAGGTCTATATACAGTGTTGAAGAGGGGAAGGTCTATATACAGTGTTGAAGAGAGGCAGGTCTATATACAGTGTTGAAGAGGGGAAGGTCTATATACAGTGTTGCAGAGGGGCAGGTCTATATGCAGTGTTGAAGAGGGGCAGGTCTATATACAGTGTTGAAGAGGGGAAGGTCTATATACAGTGTTGAAGAGAGGCAGGTCTATATACAGTGTTGAAGAGGGACAGGTCTATATACAGTGTTGCAGAGGGGCAGGTCTATATACAGTGTTGAAGAGGGAAAGGTCTATATACAGTGTTGAAGAGAGGCAGGTCTATATACAGTGTTGAAGAGGGGAAGGTCTATATACAGTGTTGCAGAGGGGCAGGTCTATATACAGTGTTGAAGAGGGGCAGGTCTATATACAGTGTTGAAGAGGGGAAGGTCTATATACAGTGTTGAAGAAAGGCCGGTCTATATACAGTGTTGAAGAGGGGAAGGTCTATATACAGTGTTGAAGAGGGGAAGGTCTACATACAGTGTTGAAGAGAGGCAGGTCTATATACAGTGTTGAAGAGAGGCAGGTCTATATACAGTGTTGAAGAGGGGAAGGTCTATATACAGTGTTGAAGAGAGGCAGGTCTATATACAGTGCTGAAGAGGGGAAGGTCTATATACAGTGTTGTTAGGTAAGACACATATGCAACAGTTAGGTATCTTTATTTTGAAACGTTTCGCCTACACAGTAGGCTTCTTCAGTCGAGTACAGAAAAGTTGATAGAAGCAGTAGATACTTGAAGACGATGTAATCAGTCCATCACCCTTAAAGTTTTGAGGTTGTCAGTCCCTCAGTCTGGAGAAGAGCATTGTTCCGTTGTCTGAAACAATATGAAGTTGAAGTGACAGGATGGAGCTTTATATAGTGCCAGGAGGTGAGACGTAGGTTGCTTTGGGAGGGCAGGTCCCTCTCAAACTCAGCCGTTCTCACTAGTAGAGGTTGTCGAAGTTGATGGTCTGTACCAAGATACCCTTGTGTTGCAGTGTCTGACAGAATGAACATTAAAATGGTATAAAATACCGACAGATTGTTAGGTAAGACACATATGCAACAGTTAGGTATCTTTATTTCGAAACGTTTCGCCTACACAGTAGGCTTCTTCAGTCGAGTACAGAAAAGTTGATAGAAGCAGAAGATACTTGAAGACGATGTAATCAGTCCATCACCCTTAAAGTTTTGAGGTGGTCAGTCCCTCAGTCTGGAGAAGAGCATTGTTCCGTTGTCTGAAACAATATGAAGTTGAAGTGACAGGATGGAGCTTTATATAGTGCCAGGAGGTGAGACGTAGGTTGCTTTGGGAGGGCAGGTCCCTCTCAAACTCAGCCGTTCTCACTAGTAGAGGTTGTCGAAGTTGATGGTCTGTACCAAGATACCCTTGTGTTGCAGTGTCTGACAGAATGAACATTAAAATGGTATAAAATACCGACACTGCGACACAAGGGTATCTTGGTACAGACCATCAACTTCGACAACCTCTACTAGTGAGAACGGCTGAGTTTGAGAGGGACCTGCCCTCCCAAAGCAACCTACGTCTCACCTCCTGGCACTATATAAAGCTCCATCCTGTCACTTCAACTTCATATTGTTTCAGACAACGGAACAATGCTCTTCTCCAGACTGAGGGACTGACCACCTCAAAACTTTAAGGGTGATGGACTGATTACATCGTCTTCAAGTATCTTCTGCTTCTATCAACTTTTCTGTACTCGACTGAAGAAGCCTACTGTGTAGGCGAAACGTTTCGAAATAAGGATACCTAACTGTTGCATATGTGTCTTACCTAACAATCTGTCGGTATTTTATACCATTTTAATGTTCATATACAGTGTTGCAGAGGGGCAGGTCTATATGCAGTGTTGAAGAGGGGCAGGTCTATATACAGTGTTGAAGAGGGGAAGGTCTATATACAGTGTTGAAGAGAGGCAGGTCTATATACAGTGTTGAAGAGGGGCAGGTCTATATACAGTGTTGCAGAGGGGCAGGTCTATATACAGTGTTGAAGAGGGAAAGGTCTATATACAGTGTTGAAGAGAGGCAGGTCTATATACAGTGTTGAAGAGGGGAAGGTCTATATACAGTGTTGCAGAGGGGCAGGTCTATATACAGTGTTGAAGAGGGGCAGGTCTATATACAGTGTTGAAGAGGGGAAGGTCTATATACAGTGTTGAAGAGAGGCAGGCCTATATACAGTGTTGAAGAGGGGAAGGTCTATATACAGTGTTGCAGAGGGGCAGGTCTATATGCAGTGTTGAAGAGGGGCAGGTTTATATACAGTGTTGAAGAGGGGAAGGTCTATATACAGTGTTGAAGAGAGGCAGGTCTATATACAGTGTTGAAGAGGGGCAGGTCTATATACAGTGTTGAAGAGGGAAAGGTCTATATACAGTGTTGAAGAGAGGCAGGTCTATATACAGTGTTGAAGAGGGGCAGGTCTATATACAGTGTTGCAGAGGGGCAGGTCTATATGCAGTGTTGAAGAGGGGCAGGTCTATATACAGTGTTGAAGAGGGGAAGGTCTATATAGTGTTGAAGAGAGGCAGGTCTATATACAGTGTTGAAGAGGGGAAGGTCTATATACAGTGTTGCAGAGAGGCAGGTCTATATACAGTGTTGAAGAGGGGAAGGTCTATATACAGTGTTGAAGAGGGGAAGGTCTATATAGTGTTGAAGAGGGGCAGGTCTATATACAGTGTTGAAGAGGAGAAGGTCTATATACAGTGTTGAAGAGGAGAAGGTCTATATACAGTGTTGAAGAGGGGCAGGTCTATATACAGTGTTGAAGAGGGGCAGGTCTATATACAGTGTTGAAGAGATGCAGGCCTATATACAGTGTTGAAGAGAGGCAGGTCTATATACAGTGTTGAAGAGGGGCAGGTCTATATACAATGTTGAAGAGGGGCAGGTCTATATACAGTGTTGAAGAGGGGCAGGTCTATATACAGTGTTGAAGAGGGGAAGGTCTATATAGTGTTGAAGAGGGGAAGGTCTATACAGTGTTGAAGAGGGGAAGGTCTATATAGTGTTGAAGAGGGGAAGGTCTATACAGTGTTGAAGAGGGGAAGGTCTATACAGTGTTGAAGAGGGGAAAGTCTATATACAGGGTGACTTGACTCACGAAATCGTAATGACACGATTGCAAACAAACCATACCCCGGCCGGGATTGAACCCGCGGTCAGAGACCGGCGACGGGCTGGAGTTTTGAGACTCTCTGACAGCGGGTTCAATCCCGGCAGGGGTATGGTTTTTTTTATAGGGTGACTTGATTGCTGAGGATACATCGAGGACATACCATGAGAGAGAGAGAGAGAGAGAGAGAGAGAGAGAGAGAGAGAGAGAGAGAGAGAGAGAGAGAGAGAGAGAGAGAGAGAGAGAGAGAGAGAGAGACAGAGAGACAGAGACTAGAGGAATGGTGGGCAAGAAGCAACAGGAAGAAATTAGAGATATCAAAGGAACCTGGGTGGACCAACTTCACTCTTACTCCACAATATCCTGAAGGATTCAGTTGCACCATAAGAAACCAAGGATTCTAGAAGAGGAAGGTAGAATAAAGGAACTGTGGGGTGGACACACCGGCGACACCAGGTTAAGTTAGGTTAAGGTACGATAAGATTTGTTTGGATTTTTAGCGCAGAGGGTTAGCCACCCAGGATAACCCAAGTCAATTCGTCATGGAGGACTGTCTGTCTTATTTCCATTGTGGTTCTTCAATTTTGTCCCGTCAGGCTGAGTGTCCCCATGACCTGGTAGACAACACTCGCCTCACATACTGAATTTAATCCCCGGCAAGGGTGTAAACACTGGGCGTGTTTACACATGCTGTCCCCGTTCACTTAGCAAGCAAGTAGGTACCTGTGTGTTAGTCGATTGGTGTGGGTCACATCCTGGGGACAAGATTTAAGGACCACAATGGAAATATGACAGACAGTCCTCGATGACGCAGATTTCTTGGGTTATCCTGGGTGGCTAACCCTCCGGGGTTAAAAACCTAACAAAATCTTATCTTACCCACAACAGCCGGCTAACACCCAGGTACTTATCCAGAAGAAATAACAAATTATAACATATCACCACAAAAATATATAAGACAGAGGCCCCACCTTCAGTGCCAAGTGTTGGGACCCAAAGTCTCGAAGTAGATAAAAGACTTCAAGGAAATTTTTGCATTTTTCTCTGATAAAAATTTCTGCTGGGAGAACAGAAAACGGGGAGCCAGGCAGCGAGCATGGCAGACATAACTATTATTTGATTTTCACTGTTTAAGATTCTTTCACCAGTCTCCCACGTGACTGTTTCTACAACAGTGAAATTATGTCTGTGATTAAGAGGACAAGCTGCAGCAACACTGACACTAGAAGCTCACATACATAAAGTAACGTCAACTGGATGTGCAAGGAGTCAAGGACACCAATGGAAATAAGTCACTTCGTTGGAAGTTTTTAGGGGTTATTCTAGGTAATTTACACATGTTACTTATGCATGATAATTTGTGTAACTGTTTGTGTGTATCTGTACCTTAATAAACTTACACACTAGAACACCTTCTAGTAATTTCACATGAATTCATACAGGTTAACACGAACTACATTATTAGTACAATAAATTACGTAGCAGCCAGAGTGAAAAAAGAGAGGAAAGTTAGGGAAGACGCTTGAGACAACGTTTCGCTCTGTGTAAAACTCTATTAAGTCATACAAACTCTTATAAAAAGCTTAAGAACTTTCCAGTCTTCAACGCTGAGCGAAACTCGCACCGAAAAATCAGCAAAACTAATCACCTATTATTTGTAAAAAAGTAATAAAAGAATAGATAACACGCAAATAAATACGGTAAACTGCAAGGTTTTTACGTATTTAAAAAAATAATAAACTTTTCATTGGAAGAACGAGACAGCAGAGACTTGACAGTAAGTCATGACACAGACGTGATAATGTCATGCTGCAGACATGATAATAAGTCATGACACAGACATGATAATAAGTCATGACACAGACATGATAATAAGTCATGACACAGACATGATAATAAGTCATGACACAGACATGATAATAAGTCATGCTGCAGACATGATAATAAGTCATGACACAGACATGATAATAAGTCATGACACAGACATGATAATAAGTCATGACACAGACATGATAATAAGTCATGACACAGACATGATAATAAGTCATGACACAGACATGATAATAAGTCATGCTGCAGACATGATAATAAGTCATGACACAGACATGATAATAAGTCATGACACAGACGTGATAATAAGTCATGCTGCAGACATGATAATAAGTCATGACACAGACATGATAATAAGTCATGACACAGACATGATAATAAGTCATGACACAGACATGATAATTAGTCATGACACAGACATGATAATAAGTCATGCTGCAGACATGATAATAAGTCATGACACAGACATGATAATAAGTCATGACACAGACGTGATAATAAGTCATGCTGCAGACATGATAATAAGTCATGACACAGACATGATAATAAGTCATGACACAGACATGATAATAAGTCATGACACAGACATGATAATAAGTCATGACACAGACATGATAATAAGTCACGACACAGACATGATAATAAGTCATGATACAGACATGATAATAAGTCATGACACAGACGTGATAATAAGTCATGCTGCAGACATGATAATAAGTCACGACACAGACATGATAATAAGTCATGACACAGACATGATAATAAGTCATGACACAGACGTGATAATAAGTCATGCTGCAGACATGATAATAAGTCACGACACAGACATGATAATAAGTCATGATACAGACATGATAATAAGTCATGACACAGACGTGATAATAAGTCATGCTGCAGACATGATAATAAGTCATGACACAGACATGATAATAAGTCATGACACAGACATGATAATAAGTCATGCTGCAGACATGATAATAAGTCATGACACAGACATGATAATAAGTCATGACACAGACATGATAATAAGTCATGACACAGACATGATAATAAGTCATGACACAGACATGATAATAAGTCATGACACAGACGTGATAATAAGTCATGCTGCAGACATGATAATAAGTCATGACACAGACATGATAATAAGTCATGACACAGACATGATAATAAGTCATGACACAGACATGATAATAAGTCATGACACAGACATGATAATAAGTCACGACACAGACATGATAATAAGTCATGATACAGACATGATAATAAGTCATGACACAGACGTGATAATAAGTCATGCTGCAGACATGATAATAAGTCACGACACAGACATGATAATAAGTCATGACACAGACATGATAATAAGTCATGACACAGACGTGATAATAAGTCATGCTGCAGACATGATAATAAGTCACGACACAGACATGATAATAAGTCATGATACAGACATGATAATAAGTCATGACACAGACATGATAATAAGTCATGATACAGACATGATAATAAGTCATGACACAGACGTGATAATAAGTCATGCTGCAGACATGATAATAAGTCATGACACAGACGTGATAATAAGTCATGCTGCAGACATGATAAGAAGTCACGACACAGACATGATAATAAGTCATGATACAGACATGATAATAAGTCATGACACAGACGTGATAATAAGTCATGACACAAACATGATAATAAGTCATGCTGCAGACAAACATGATAATAAGTAACATAATAAACGACACAAACATGATAATAAGTCATGTTGAAGAAACAATCTGGACAGATCAATCCATCCTCCTGATCAACGTCAATATATTACTGGCTAAAAAACATCAAGTGTATGACTGACGGTGGAGTAAAATAATAATTTTTTTACTGCCTATTGTGACAAAGGCTGTGAGAGTCTCCTGTTCAAGCTTTAACAGTAAGTTTATTTAGGTACCGGTACACATACCTACTATTATCATAAATAGTTTAATTTCCTAAGAACCCCAAAAAACCAAAGTGACTGGCTCTGGGATGATGGAGATATCTTCATTAAAAATCCATTTCTGCTGTGGATGGGACAGGTTGTCCTGAGAGATGGTAGCTCCCAAGTGGTTATAACTCCGGCTCTATTGCAAGGAAACCTTTGAGGCTGCCGTAGCTGATGAACCCTTGCTGAAATGCTTGATGATGTCCTCATTGTCCTACTGAAGTCTTACAGCTCAGGCTGATACTACCGAAGTCTCACAGCTCAGGCTGACACTACTGAAGTCTCCCAGCTCGGGCTGACAGATTTCAACACCTTGTATGAACCCCATCCTACGTGATGGAATACGACAGGGAAAACATAGCTAGCCTTTGTTCTCACTGTGTGACTGTCATACAGAACAGCGCAGCAGCACAATGCTGTATATCCAATTTTATTTAATATAAAAGAGGCGGTCATCGACATGAGGACACGCCTGCTGAAGGAAAGGTGAACCACATGCTACCTACGGGTGCAGTGACCCTTCAAGGGTAAGGGGTTACCCATGCAGAGACGTTGGGGTGTCTGCTGCTTCACGTTGGGAAAACCTGAGGCTGCCCAGAGCAAGCTGCCCTTACAGTCGCGCGCGTTTGTGCTCCGTCAAAAACTGCGTGTCTTGATAGTAGTAGAAGGAACAGAATGCGGGAAATAAGCGTGTGCAACCATAAAGTGCATATACTCCTTTGAACAAACAAAAAAGGAATATCAGTGAACGCTAAATAGGAAAATATGGATTATAGTGTCACATAGAGAGTGCCGGTGGAGAAACGGTTACCGTGGGAAATAGACCTGACCAGCACTAGTGAATTATTGCCGGGTGTCGACACAAGTGGAAATAAACGAATATCGATCTATCTATCTATAAGTAATATAGTGAGTGACAAGGATATATATGTGCAGTGGCATAGTGAACTAAATTGTAGATAAGAGTAATCTAAATTATCCCCAAGTATAGCGTACAATATATAGTGTAGATAGGGGAATATCTTACAAGCGACTGGCACTAGCGAACTATTGCCAGAGGTCCAGTGAAGTGTTAATAACGGATAAGTAACTACTATAGTCATAAGATATGAAACGAGTGATGGTAGCATTGAGGTGCAGGGAATCACAGCATACATAAATTGAGCATACAACCGTTACCTCTACTAAACAGGAAATAATCTTTTCCTTAGAAGTGTAGGGGGAAGTTAGCGTAGGCCTGTGTAAACAATAAAACAATGATCCCAGTATAACGCAGTGAAAAGTGTAATTTGAAAGAATACAGTGTATATCCTTGAGATAAACAGTGTACAGCACTACATAAAAGGAATTTAAATAGTAATAATAATAATAATAGTAAAAAAAAAAAATAATAGTGAAGTGTGGCAGTGTGGGCAATTCTGCCGGCTCACACCCACCCTACACCCCCCACCCACCCTACACCCACCACCCACCCTACACCACCACCCACCCTACACCCACCACCCACCTTACACCCACCACCCACCCTACACCACCACCCACCCTACACCCACCACCCACCCTACACCACCACCCACATACTGCAAACTTGGTTCGTATAAATACATCTTGCATATTACTGGCACCAGCAAGAGAAAGGTAAAGTGGAAATCAGTTTTCTTCCGTGGCATACAGTGTAGTAGGATACAGACAGGATGTCAGCACAGCATATCTGTGGGACATGTAAAAAAATCCTTGGAAGGAAATCCAGAATCACATGCAACCTATGCTCTTCCAAACACCATATCTCTTGTACTAGACTAAATACAGCCTCAAAAAATGACCTCGAACTAGCAAGGTGCTTCTGGTTGTGCAATAAAGATGTAGAACTTTGGGCAGGTATCAGAAAGGTACTAAGGAGAGTAATAAATGATAAAAATAATCAAGAAAACAAGGATGACCTCTTGGATAGTCTACCAAAAATATATAAAACATGGGAGCAAGAGATAGTGTATCAATAAATGCAGAATGTCCATACCACAACAGATGACTCGAAACTATCTAGTCACCCACATGGTGCTAAGCCAGACCCATCCCCCAGTCATAGCACTAATACCCACAGTGCTGGTGCTGGCCCAGGCTCCCCCAGGCATAGCACCAATACCCACAGTGCTGGTGCTGGCCCAGGCTCCCCCAGTCATAGCACTAATACCCACAGTGCTGGTGCTGGCCCAGGCCCAGCCGCTGACCCAGACCCAGCCCCACCCCCCAGCCCCAGTGCTGACCCAGACCCAGCCCCCAGCCTTACTGCCAGCCCAGACTCTCCTAGGGACACTACCCAAACCACCACAAAAACAGTAAATATACAACCATCATTGCACAAGACCGTGGCCCACAGTACAGATGTTGGAGAGGAGTCTCCTCCTTCTTCTCTACTGGGGAAAGTAAATGGAATCCAGGACGGGGTGGCCCTGGCTTGGATACTGAGGATTATAGTGCAGTCCCAGAACCTGCAGAAATTGACAACACACCTCCCAACAATTCTCAACCAAAGGTGAATTTGTGCAAATATTATGCTTGGGGCATCTGTAAGCATGGAATAACAGGGGAAAAAAATGGGACATGCAACTTTGACCATCCCAAAAAATGTAGCGACCTCCTGTCTAAAGGAGTGTGTCGTTCTTCTTCCTGTACTTTCTTTCACCCAAAAATGTGCCACTCCTCGGTCCTCCAGAAGCAGTGTTACAACATCGAGTGCCCTGCATACCATCTAAAAGGGACCAGGAGGCACAGACCCCACAAGACAAACAATAGTAGCTACGACAACCCAACTCCAGGTGATTTTTTAGTGGCAGGAAACGAAAAAAGAAAATGGAAGGAAATAACAAAAATAGTCCACCACCTTGGAGCCTTGTTGGACTGGAGGCGCAGCCAGTGGCCACCCATGGCCCTCCAGAATTACAACTACTGATGCCAATAACAAAATCCCCCCAACAAACGCAGAATACAACCTCGTTCATATTTGCTAATATACAGGGCCTTAAGCCATCCACCAACAACAAAATACCTTTTATCAGTGGACTTCTAGTGGAGTCTAATGCAATGTTTGCAGCCTTCACAGAGACTCACACAAAAGATCACTTTGACAGTGAAATATGGATAAGTGGTTACAACCTTTTTAGATGCGACAGAAAAAACAGGCAACAAGGGGGGGTTGGCCTGTATGTCAAAGAGTCCCTTATCTGCACGGAGTTGCTAAACACCACAAATGAGGTAGTTGAAGTTCTATCAATAAAGATCGAGAACCAAAACCTAGTCATTGTGGTTGTATACAAGCCACCAGATGCAACCTCACAACAGTTCAAGGAACAGCTACTGAAAATCGATTACTGTTTGGAAAACCTTCCAGCTCCATCCCCAAACATCTTACTGCTTGGTGATTTCAACCTAAGGCATACAAAATGGAAGAATGTAGCAAATAATGTTATAGCTGAAACAATCCCCGGAGGTAGCGCAGATGAAAGGTCACACACACATGAGCTACTAAGTCTCTGCGAAAAACACACCTTAAGCCAGCAGATAGTGGAGCCAACAAGACTAGAAAACACACTTGACCTTATCTTCACAAATAATGAGGACCTGATAAGAGACATAAGAATATCAAAAACAACTAATTCCGATCACAATCTAATCGAAGTCCAGACGTACATGCATAGGGGTCCTGAACAGCAGAATGCATGTACCTGTGAAGGTGTCTTCACAAAATACAATTTCAACAACAAGAACATCAACTGGGACCAGGTAAACCATGTCCTAAACGAAACATGTTGGGAAGATGTCTTAAATGACATGGATCCAAACCAGTGCCTTGAAAGGATCAACTTCCTGGTAGCCGAAGCATGTTCTAGGCATATTCCCCTAAGAAAGAAGAAGAGCAGGAGTAAACTGGAGAGAAAAAGACGCTCCCTCTACAGAAGACGACGAAGAGTCACTGAGCTCCTCAGGAGTGCTAGAATATCTGATACACGAAAGGAGGCGCTGACCAGGGAAGTGGAAACTATCGAACTTAAGCTAAATGACTCTTACAGGAACCAGGAGAGGCAGGAGGAGCTTAAAGCTATTAGTGAAATTGAAAGAAATTCAAAATATTTCTTTTCATATGCCAAAAACAAGGCAAATACCACATCTAGTATCGGGCCCTTACTCAGACAGGATGGGACTTACACAGATGACAACAAGGAAATGAGTGAAATATTGAAATCCCAGTACGACTCTGTGTTTAGTGAACCACTAATCGGTCTGAGGATCGACGACCCAAATGATTTCTTCATGAATGAGCCTCAAAACTCCATAAATGTATGCCAGATTTCCGACATTACCCTAACTCCGATAGATTTCGAAAAAGCCATTGACAACATGCCTATGCATTCAGCCCCGGGCCCAGACTCGTGGAACTCTGTTTTCATTAAGAACTGCAAGAAACCCCTCTCGCGTGCCCTAAGTACACTATGGAGGAGGAGCTTGGACATGGGTGAAATTCCACAGTCACTTAAAACAACGGATATAGCCCCACTCCATAAAGGTGGCAGCAAAGCATTAGCTAAGAACTATAGACCAATAGCTCTGACGTCCCACATCATAAAAATCTTTGAAAGAGTGCTAAGAAGCAGGATTGCAAATCACCTGGATTCCCAAAATCTGCACAATCCAGGGCAACATGGGTTCAGGGCAGGTCGCTCCTGCCTCTCACAACTACTGGATCACTATGACATGGCCTTGGATGCACTGGAAGAAAATCAGAATGCAGATGTAATATACACAGACTTTGCAAAAGCATTTGACAAATGCGATCATGGCGTAATAGCCCATAAAATACGTGCTAAAGGAATAACTGGGAAAGTGGGGAGATGGATCTTCAACTTCCTAACAAATCGAACACAAAGAGTAGTGGTCAACAGAGTTAAATCGGAGGCTGCCATAGTGAAGAGCTCTGTTCCACAAGGCACAGTACTCACCCCCATCTTATTCCTTATCCTCATATCAGACATAAACAGAGATATACACCACAGCACCGTATCATCCTTTGCGGATGATACTAGGATCTGCATGAGGCTGTCATCTGCTGAGGACGCGGTTAACCTCCAAGAAGATATAAACAAAGTTTTCCAGTGGGCAACGGTAAACAATATGATGTTCAATGAGGACAAATTCCAACTACTCCGTTATGGAAAACTGGAGGAGATAATAACTAGAACAGAGTATACTACTGACTCCGGCCATACAATAGAGCGGAAAAATAATGTGAGGGACCTGGGAGTAGTAATGTCTGAGGATCTCACTTTCAAGGATCACAACAGTGCCACGATCGCACGTGCAAAGAAAATGATAGGATGGATAATGAGAACTTTCAAAACGAGAGATGCCAAGCCCATGATGATCCTTTTCAAATCACTTGTTCTCTCTAGGCTGGAATACTGCTGTACATTAACATCTCCATTCAAAGCAGGTGAAATCGCAGATCTAGAGAGTGTACAGAGATCCTTTACTGCACGTATAAGTTCTGTCAAGCACCTTAACTACTGGGAACGCTTGGAAGCACTTGACTTGTACTCGTTGGAACGCAGGAGGGAGAGATATATCATAATCTACACTTGGAAAATCTTGGAAGGAATGGTCCCAAATCTGCACACAGAAATCACTCCCTACGAAAGTAAAAGACTGGGCAGGCGATGCAAAATGCCCCCAATAAAAAGTAGGGGCGCCATTGGTACACTAAGAGAAAACACCATAAGTGTCCGGGGCCCAAAACTGTTCAACAGCCTCCCATCAAGCATTAGGGGAATTGCCAATAAACCCCTGGCTGCCTTCAAGAGAGAGCTGGACAGATACCTAAAGTCAGTGCCGGATCAGCCGGGCTGTGGCTCGTACGTTGGACTGCGTGCGGCCAGCAGTAACAGCCTAGTTGATCAGGCCCTGATCCATCGGGAGGCCTGGTCATGGACCGGGCCGCGGGGGCGTTGATCCCCGGAATAACCTCCAGGTAACCTACCTATCATTCCAATTCACTTTAAATGTCACATGGAACACATAATTCACTATGATAACACTACCGTGCGACGGACACTTTGAGCAAGTGTTCTGAATTGCTTTGTAGTATATAAAACATATTAATATGTAAACATGTGTTCTCAGGTGTCATTTAAATAAGGGTTTTAAAAATAGCCACATAAATATATAGATAGGGGTGGTAGGGGAAGAAAAACAACTCGGGGACAAGTGTCTAAGATTTCCCCCTGAAGTATGTTTATTCCCTTTGAGGCTGAGGTTCCCCAGTTGGCACTGGAGGTTGCAGGTCCCAATTTAACTGTATATATGTAACCAGATGTCCTCCTGTTAACCCCTTTGAGAGCCTAGTTCTTAGGTTAGGTTAAGTAAGGTATGTCAGGTAAGGCAGATCACATTTTCATTGGGATCGTTTCGCTCAACCTTGGGCGAAAAGTAGTCTCAATACAAGCGTATTCTGCATACAGCTTTTACATTTAAAGATCAGGTTAGGTAAGGTTTGTCAGGAAACATAAGTGTCTCCTGACGCGGGTCTTAGTCACACGATGACTCACAGCTGACTGAGGTCTTCCACTGGCTTACCCCTCCACCCCCTTAAAAATTAAGGTTATGACTATAACCATTAAAAATTTAATTATATTAAAATTGCTAGTCTTAATTATAACAATTTCATTACAATTTAAATCCTGTGATTAAAAGAAATTAATACTAAGAGACAATTTACTTAAGAAATAAAACTTATCGTGAAAATATTAGTCTGTGAAACAAGATATCAGTCTGTGAAACAAGATATCGGTCTGTGAAACAAGATATCAGTCTGTGAAACAAGATATCAGTCTGTGAAACAAGATATCGGTCTGTGAAACAAGATATCAGTCTGTGAAACAAGATATCAGTCTGTGAAACAAGATATCAGTCTGTGAAACAAGATATCAGTCTGTGAAACAAGATATCAGTCTGTGAAACAAGATATCAGTCTGTGAAACAAGATATCAGTCTGTGAAACAAGATATCAGTCTGTGAAACAAGATATCGGTCTGTGAAACAAGATATCAGTCTGTGAAACAAGATATCAGTTTGTGAAACAAGATATCGGTCTGTGAAACAAAATATCGGTCTGTGAAACAAGATATCAGTCTGTGAAACAAGATATCAGTCTGTGGAACAAGATATCAGTCTGTGAAACAAGATATCGGTCTGTGAAACAAGATATCGGTCTGTGAAACAAAATATCAGTCTGTGAAACAAGATATCAGTTTGTGAAACAAGATATCAGTTTGTGAAACAAGATATCGGTCTGTGAAACAAAATATCAGTCTGTGAAACAAGATATCAGTCTGTGGAACAAGATATCAGTCTGTGAAACAAGACATCGGTCTGTGAAACAAGATATCGGTCTGTGAAACAAAATATCGGTCTGTGAAACAAGATATCAGTCTGTGAAACAAGATATCGGTCTGTGGAACAAGATATCGGTCTGTGAAACAAGATATCGGTCTGTGAAACAGATATCAGTCTGAGAAACAAGATATCAGTCTGTGGAACAAGATATCAGTCTGTGAAACAAGATATCAGTCTGTGAAACAAGATATCGGTCTGTGAAACAAGATATCAGTCTGTGAAACAGATATCAGTCTGTGAAAGTTTTGTCTTACACATAGCTGAAATCTTAACTAGGCTAAAACTCACTGACGGACGCTGCTCTGACGTCTAATTTACATTTGGTGTATCAGAAAGTGACCCGTAGCCGAGTGGCAGAGCGATCTGCTTAAAACTAAAAGTAACCAGGGTTTGATTCACGGGATGGGCGAGACACACAGGGCAAGACGTCCTTACAGGTGCTGCCCTCTCTCTCTCCCCCCCCCTTCCCTACTCACCTAAGTGTTTATATAAGCCATCCCCCCAGGAGTTATCAAGTGTTGTGGGTGGCATCCTGGGGGTGGTGTTGGCTCTGAAATAAGCACTGTTGACTTAGTGATAATAACTTTCAGCAATTTACAAAAAAAAAAAAATTCTCAATTAATTATCTAATTGTGAATTTAAAAAAATACATAAAAAAATTACTCATTATCTAATTCTTAATTTACTAAAAAAATTATAAAATAAATTTTTACTCATTACTTATCGAATTGCAAATTTAGAAAAAAAAAATACAAAAAATTACTCATCTAACTGTAAATAAAAGAAAATACTAAAACAACCTTTATTACACAATTTTATTTTAGTCATTTCTTACTTGTAAATTTATTATTGCGTTTTATTTACCGGCTGTTTTTCATTTACTTCACGTTTATTGTATAATAATCTTAAGATATGTAGATACGACGACACACACATATTTACTACCTACTCTCACATATAACAATAATGAAAATTAGTATTTTAACAATGGCTAAGATATATATTGTGCCTGAGATTATAACTAATAATTTATATATATATATATATATATATATATATATATATATATATATATATATATATATATATATATATATATATATATATATATAATATATATACAGAGAGAGATACAGAGACAGACAGACAGATATATCAATAGTTAGTTATTATGATTATTGTTACACTCAGCACAATAAACATCTCACTTAGTATCTTAGTCATTGTTAAAATTCTAATTTTTATTATTTTTATGGCTGACAGTAGCTAGTAAACATGTCTGTCTGTCGTCGTATCTACATATCGTAAGTTTATTATGCAATAAATATGAAGTAAATAAAAATATTCGGTAAATAAAACGCAATAATAAATTTACATATAATAAATGGGGAAAATAGGTGAGGTGTTACCCAGTGTAAATGGGTAGCCTAACCCTGGGTAACTCGACTTAACTCGACTCACGAAATCGTAATGACACGATTGCAAACAAACCATACCACGGGTGGGGTTTGAACCCGCGGTCAGAGAGTATCAAAATTCCAGACCGGTGCGACAGTCTGGAGTTTTGAGACTCTCTGACCGCAGGTTCAAACCCCACCCGTGGTATGGTTTAACTCTACTTAAGTTAACGTAACCGAACTATCCTTAACTATACCTAATCTAACCTAACAATCTAATCAAACTTAACTGATCCTAAACTAGCAAAATACAACTAAAACTTGCAAAACGCAGCTTAAAAAACTATACACTCTAAACTATAGTTTATATAACTAAATTGAACCGAGAACATAAGTTTCCCATCATTCTTAACACTACACTGAGGACAGTTATAAAATCTGGGTATAGTTATAACCTTAATTTTCAAAGGGGTGGAGGGGTAAGCCAGTGGAAGGCCTCGGTCAGATGACCAAAAGCTCCAGCTGCGGGTCATCATATGACTAAGACCTAACCTAACCTGAGGACAGGTAAGCGAAGTATAATGCATCGCTCATTCATTGGATTATATTAATATTTATTTATGTGACAAAGCTTGACATATTGCTATGAATATCTCTCTCTCAGTTTAATATATATATTAGTTTAATTAGCTCTAGATGGCAATCAAGGCATCGATTAACATAATATGTTGTAGTACAAAACAGTGACCTAGAATAATAGCCACTTTTCTGTTCACTTGACCTCAATGCTTCGTGTATAATACCAATTACCAGTGACAAAAAAAAAGTTTTATTTGTGCATATTATCCATTAACAGTGGTAAACATAATGTGATTTCTATCTTAATATAAACATTAGTGAAGATTTACGTACTGGTGACCTGACTTACTCTACCTGCCTGCCTGGGACACTTGGGGTAATAATTAAAAGCTTATATATATATATATATATATATATATATATATATATATATATATATATATATATATATATATATATATATATATACACACAGTAAATGCACACTTTGTAAATATATTTGGTTTGATATAATTGAAAATTTATTGGAGGTTTAAAATAAAGTTAGGTGTAAATTCATCTGCCATCATGTGAGTATAAAGTGGTATATAATTATGTGGATGAATGAGGAAGTTCTTCATATTTTACTAGCTAATTTATAAAAGAGATTCTGAAGTGTAGAGCTGAGAAAGTTGTCAACTGTTTACATGGCAGAGGGCAGGGAGGGAAGGACACAGGCACAGAAATAGATATACAGACAGATAGATAGATAGATAGATAGATAGATAGAGAGAGAGAGAGAGAGAGAGAGAGAGAGAGAGAGAGAGAGAGAGAGAGAGAGAGAGAAGGAAGTATGACAAGGACAAACACCTTTCACTGTGTAAGCTGTACTTGTCTAGATAATACTATGAAGGTCACAATCGCCCCGTTACCTCCCCGCCTGCCACTACCCTTCCATTCTCACAACTTCCTTACCCTGTCCTATCTCCCCCTCCCTCCTTCCTCCTCTACGCTAGGAAATTTATTCCAGAATAACTATTGTAAAGAGTGGAAGAGGCGAACATGCCAGGGATTAGAGTACACACTCGGGGGTACGAGAGCTACCAGCCTCTAGAGAGGGACAACTGTCGTGTATTGACAGTAAGTGATCTGCAGCGGGAACAGCTACGTGGGAAGGGGCAAACACCCGGGAAACTGACACCCTGGACAGTCACCGGGCAGACTGACACCATGGACAGTCACCGGGGGACTGACATCATGGACAATCACTGGGGGGACTGACACCATGGACAGTCCCCGGGGGGAAGGGGGATTAACACCCTGGACAGTCATCCAGAGGACTGACACCCAGGACAGTAACGCTGCAGAATGCGCCACCAACTCAAATTCATAGAAACAAAACAGTGGCGTACTATGCTAATTGTTGTACAGCTGCTGTGTGCTGACATCCAAGGTAATGCAGAAGGAAAACTAATTACAGTATTATTCATGAATGAATCTTGACACAGGTCTTAAATCTTCCTGCGATTGAAATCAGGTGTGTAGGTAGATAAGAGGTATCTTAGATGCCCCCATGTTTACTGATGAACGGGAGTAAACAGTCGCTGTGGTGGAGTTACCTGTGAGTTATGTGAAGGGTAGCATGACAGTACATTATTAAAACATGTAGCGCTGAGGCTACTTCCTGGGATGGGATATATATGATATTGTGTAAATTAAGAACTATCATGTATTATCTACGTATTTGATTCAACGGATAGCAAAGCAGAAGGCTCTCTCCCTACCCTCCACTCCTTCTTCCACTGCCTTTATGAAATAAGATCAAACGAAAATATACCTTCTTGAAATAATGGCAAGGAATTCACTCCATGTCACTGCTGTTCACAGAGTTGTGTGTACTAGTGGTTCAGCTTCTGGTTACCACTAGTTCTACTTTTGGATAATGTGGTGAAGACTAACCTAAAGCCAGAAACCCTATTAAAATGCCAGCTCTAGCATGAGCCGAGCAAAAGCATAAGCTTGGTGCTGGTGAAGCTCTTCAGACAACGACTGGCAGAAGTTGAAGAGCTGTGTTTACCTGGAGTTTACCTGGAGAGAGTTCCGGGGGTCAACGCCCCCGCGGCCCGGTCTGTGACCAGGCCTCCTGGTGGATCAGAGCCTGATCAGCCAGGCTGTTACTGCTGGCTGCACGCAAACCAACGTACGAGCTACAGCCCGGCTGGTCAGGAACCGACTTTAGGTGCTTGTCCAGTGCCAGCTTGAAGACTGCCAGGGGTCTGTTGGTAATCCTCCTTATGTATGCTGGGAGGCAGTTTGAACAGTCTCGGGCCCCTGACACTTATTGTATGGTCTCTTAACGTGCTAGTGACACCCCTGCTTTTCATTGGGGGGATGTTGCATCGTCTGCCAAGTCTTTTGCTTTCGTAGTGAGTGATTTTCGTGTGCAAGTTCGGTACTAGTCCCTCTAGGATTTTCCAGGTGTATATAATCATGTATCTCTCCCGCCTGCGTTCCAGGGAATACAGGTTCAGGAACCTCAAGTGCTCCCAGTAATTGTGGTGTTTTATCTCCGTTATGCGCGCCGTGAAGGTTCTCTGTGCATTTTCTAGGTCAGCAATTTCACCTGCCTTGAAAGGTGCTGTTAGTGTGCAGCAACATTCCAGCCTAGACAGAACAAGTGACCTGAAGAGTGTCATCATGGGCTTGGCCTCCCTAGTTTTGAAGGTTCTCATTATCCATCCTGTCATTTTTCTAGCAGATGCGATTGATACAATGTTATGGTCCTTGAAGGTGAGATCCTCCGACATGATCACTCCCAGGTCTTTGACGTTGGTGTTTCGCTCTATTTTGTGGCCAGAATTTTTGTTCTCTGATGAAGATTTAATTTCCTCGTGTTTATCATATCTGAGTATTGAAATTTCTCATCGTTGAACTTCATATTGTTTTCTGCAGCCCACTGAAAGATTTGGTTGATGTCCGCCTGGAGCCTTGCAGTGTCTGCACTGTCATGCAGATTCGGGTGTCATCTGTTTATCAATTGTGTCACCTGTGTTAAATGAAGAATATCCTTGACGTGTGTGCTCCATCCAAACTGTTGTGGTCAGCTGTTTCTCTGCTGAGTAATGCACTTACAATATAAAGGTATCAGTGTCATCACCTATAACTTTGATACTCTGACATCCAAGGTTTGTCAGTAATACATACCACTTGGTGAGGAATGATTACATCAGTTTCCTCATTACTCACTATAGGTAAAGACGATCTCCCAGTAAGCACTTAACTGCTGGAGATGCTTACCAGTACACTGTAGTCAGAAATTCATCACATACTACATCAGTCAACTATGTCTTGCTTTTCGTGGTAGCACAACCTGTTCAGAGACAGGATGGGGGGATGGGAAGGAGTTCACATGTGGCTAAGGTGAATAACAATGCGGATTCAAACTGTTCAGCAGGACCTGCCCTTGCTTTTTTCCACTCTTGCATCACAAGAACACCCCTCCTTGGGCGATGATGGAATTCTTCAGACCAGTTAGCCTCATACCCATGTATAGGCTCTTTACTCACATCTATAACATCATTTACAATGACCCTCTTCAAGGCATATATATCCAGAAACCGGGTCTACAAGAATAGGTAAGTGCTCTTCATCTACTAATGCAATGTGATAATCTTTGCCTGGTGGTTTGCCTGCCAGCTTCGTTATATTAGAGCCATGATGCCGTCTCTTCCCCCATAACCTTAATTTTTTAAAGGACCAGTAAGTAAGCAGAAGGCCTCAGGCAGATGACCAGAAGCTCTAGTGGCGGGTCATCACATGACTAACACCCGCGTTAGGAAACACTTGTCCTGTTTCCTAATAAATCTTACCTACCCACCATCTCTTCTCCTGTGGGTAATTATATTCTCAGAAAATTTATCCTTCAAATCTTGCACGTCCTTGTTGTAGTGAAAACTGGACAGACCTGGAGCAGAGAAACAACAGTTTTCATTTACAGATCTTGATAAACATTCTTGTGACATTCTTTTTCACCGTGTGATGACTAGCATCCCTGCACCTCACTTTAAGTCTAAATCTTTGATTTATCGTTGCTGATGTCATCTAAAAGCTTACTGAGTGCAGAATCATTGTTTGCTTGGTGTAACCTTCATCAGTTTGTCTTATTCTCCCAGCGATGAATTTCGACAGCAATCATAGTGAACGTCATCTGCTGAATGGAACCTGTAGCCTCACCTGACCATGATTTGCCCACTCATCCTTTCGTTTATTTCAGACTCATTCACTGAACTCGGTTTATGGACTTGCTGTTCTACAAAGTTATGTTGTTTATCTGAAAACATTACGTAGGTCACGTCCAGTGAGCATATATCTTCCCGCAGAATAAACATTATAATTTAAAACTCAGTACTTTAATCTCAGCGTCGCAATTTTTTTAGTGGTGAAGGTTAAATTTTTTTCGACTTTCGCTTTACTACCAGGGTGTTGTGTTGCATGTGCGCTTTTGATATATGTGAAAAAAACAACTTTTGTCTCGTGGGTGTGAATAAATGGTTTAGATAACCGACAAGTTGATAAACGAGACGCTTGTGCAACATTTAGGTATCTTTGTTCTAGAAACGGTTTGCCGGCCAGTGTCTTCTTCAGTCTAATGCTAAGAAAAGTGGGTGGCAACACTTAATGGTTCTGATGCCAGATGTAGTCAGATTTTCTGAAGAATACTTCACATGAAGAAGCACTCGGAAGTCATCATTCTTTCAAAAAAAAAAAAAAAAAGTACCTGTCCAGATTTGAAGCAAAACCCGCTGTTTCGCCTCACTGGTGATAATCAAAATTAAGCAGCAGCCATCTTGCATTCTAACGTAATAATTCCTCCAATCATGATTAGTGTATAAAAAAATCTCCTTGATCTGAAAAACATGATGTGAAACTTATTTAAATATAATACTTAACAATCATGCTGACATTCCCGCGTCTCTATGAATCAATAGGTAATCACTGATCGCCTACGCAATTAAGATTTTTCAAATTCCTCTAGAGTGACAGTGAATTATCAATCTAGACACTCATTCTGCTGAAAACAATTATGCCCCACTAAATTTCAGGTTCATCACTAAAAATGGATTTAGCAAGCTTCAATATGTTAAAATCTAGCTACTATCCATACCTAAGAGAACTTAACGTGACCAAAGGAGAAACAGGTACACCAACGTGTGTCAGTATGATCAGTATTATTTAGAAAATATAAAATATAAAACACTTAAATATGAAATATTAATCCTACCTTAAAGAAAATGAAAAATGAAAAATATAAATGATATCTGAATTCAACGCTAATATATATATATATATATATATAAAAAACTTGGGTGTCTGGTGTTGGTGACACTGCGTGTTGTGTTGTTGAAATCGTAGCCGTTGCCGATGATGGGGGGTGGGTCGCAGGTGTTGATGACAACCCACCAGCTCGTTCTTCACAGATTTTCTAGCCGTCAATAATCCGTCCAGATGACAGGAAAGCAGGTTTTTTTCCACTGCAATGATGAGGGGTTATATCCTGCTACTTGCATACACAAACAGGTAAGTGGATCAGAAATTGGGACGCCTCAGAACGTTAGTCCGTCTCCTTCAATTTCTACTCGTTGATTAGCAGGTGACCCTCTCTGTCCTTTCAAGAGTAGTGTTGGGAGCTGTGAGTCGAGTGATTTACTGTTTGACCGGAGCCCCACACGTCACCTTTCAGGGGGGGGAGAAGGGAGGGGAAGGGATAGCGGGAGCTAGACTGACCCTACCTTAACAAGCAGCCGGCAATCAAACTATCACTTTTGGGGAGGGGGAAAAAGGGGGGGGAATAGCGGGAGCTGGACTTACCCTACCTTAACAAGTAGCCGGCAATGAAACTATTGTTACTATATACTCCCTCGCTACTCCTATCTATTGAACTTTTCCCTCACACTCCCCCATACCAAGACTTATAGTCAAGGAGTATAAGAAGAATAGGCGAGGAAAAAGTTCTAACATGTGGAAGTCGCGTAAGGCAACAAATCTTCTACTAACTGTCACGACTTAACCAGTCAGAGAAATAATTGGATGAACCATTGATATACACAATATGGAACTTAAAAGCCTGGAGTGCCAATGTCCACCTCAAGAGGCGACTGTTGGTTCCCTTAAAAGTTTCTAGGTATATCAAAGGTTTGTGGTCCGTTTCTAAAATGAATTCTTTTCCCAGCAAATAAAATTTAAGTTTGGAGATACCCCACACAAGGGCCAAACATTCCTTTTCTATGGTGGAGTATCTCGTTTCTGTGGGAAGGAGTTTCCGGCTTAGGAAGCATACAGGGAAGGGAGTACCATCATGGTATTGTAGTAACACTGCACCTAAGCCAGTATTGGAGGCATCAGTTCTTAAACAAAATGTTTTATTAATACCTGGAATCTTAAGTATAGGGTCTTTCGAAAAGATACTTTTAATCTCATTAAACTTTTCCCGAGCTACGTCGGAAAGTTCAAGAGGTTCCTTCACAGACGTTTTAAGGAAGTCAGATAAGATGCCTGTAAGATCAGTAAGGTTCGGGATAAACCGTGCATAAAAATTTACAGAACCAAGAAAACTACGCATGAGCTTCTTGGTTTTGGGGAATTTAAATTCTAATAAAGCTTTGATCTTACTGGGGAGAGGCTGCAGAGAGTTATTAGAAAGTATCAGTCCAAGATATCTAATCTTGTTATACCCAAGGAAGCATTTCTTTGGCTTGGCAGTGAGGCCATGTGAGTGTAACCTACGTAAAACTGATGTTAATGTTTGGATATGCTCGCCCCACGTGGATGTCATTACGTAAATGTTATCAAAATAAACTGAAACATTTGGCATATTACCCAAGACCTTTCTCATCAGTCTCACGTAGGTAGCACAGGCAGTTACCAAACCGAAGGGCATAGTTCTATACTGCATCAGTCTTTGGTGTGTAGGAAAAGTGGTGTACTGCTTAGAAGGATCTAACATTACTTGATGATATGCCTGTGCAATATCAATCTCTGAAAAGAAGGAAGAGTCATAAAATTTGTGTAGATCACTATCTATTAAGGGCATAGGCTCAGCATCCCACCGAGTGATAGCATTAAGGCCTCTGAAGTCAATAGCAAGTCTATATGAATTATCCTCCTTCTTAACCATGACTACTGGTGAGCAATATGCAGATACTGAAGGTTCAATGATCTTTAGTTTTAATAATTTGCCTACCTCTCGGTCAAATGCATCCCTAAGGTGAACTGGAACTGGGTATAATTTTCATTTGATAGGATTGTCCGTCACTAAGTCAATCTTATGGACTACCGTGGAGGTAACACCTGGAATATCAGTAAAGACGTCTGAAAAGTTACTCACACATTGAAGTAGTTCATGTCTCTTATGGTCATCCAAAGATTCATTAATATTAATGTTGGTTGCGCCCGAGTGGTCAAGAGTCACCAAGTCATGTAGTTCTTCATCATAGTCTAAGTTAGAGGTGTCAATTACACACACCTTACATTCGTCAGTTGTTTTATCAAGTTCGTGTGGAAAAACTAAGTCAAAGTTATTAAGGCAGTTAACCGAATTTCTTCGGTAATATTTCTTAAGGATGTTGATATGATAAAGCTTAGGTTTCCCCTTGACTTCTATGAGGTAGTCAACTTTCCCACAAATTTTTAATACTTTATATGGACTTTTCCATGCTACTAATAATTTATTTGACTTGATAGGCAAAAGTACCAGAACTTCATCTCCTACTTTAAAACTTCTCCTCTGATTTTTGGAATCAAAATAGGTTTTGTACTGGTCCATTGACAAGCTTAAGTTTTTCGAAACTATGTCAGAGGTCTCCTCAAGTTTGGATCTAAGGTCAAGGAGAAACTGATAAGAAGACTGAATCTCAGCCTTTACATCCTCATTAGTCCATAAGTCATGAAGGATGGACAATGGGCCTCTGGCCTGTCTACCATAGAGAAGTTCAAAAGGTGAAAACCCCAAAGAGTCACTGGGAACTTCCCTCATGGCAAACAAAGCACAGGGTAGGTAACGATGCCACTCCTTAGGTTTAAGGGAGAAAAGTTTCCTTAAAATGGACTTGAGAATCGAATGCTGGCGCTCAATCCTCCCATTACAGCTGGGATGATAGGGTGTGGTGAAGAGAGGCTTCACTCCCAGAAGTTGGTATAGATGTTGCATTAAGTCAGATGTGAATTGTGTCCCACGGTCAGACAAAATTTCTCTAGGGATGCCCACTCTGGAGAAGATGGACAAAAGGGCTTCAGCCACCTCTGTAGTAGTTATGGTCTTTAAGGGAACGGCTTCAGGGAAACTCGAAGCATAATCAACTAATGTTAATATATATCTATGTCCCCCAGATGAAAGCGGAGATAAAGGACCAACGATGTCAATAGCTACTCTTTCAAAGGGTACTGTAAAGACTGGCATTTTGACCATAGGTACTCGCCTGGTACCTCGGGAGGATGACAGTTAGCAAACTTTACACGATCTACAATAAGTAGTGGCATCTGAGGACATTTTTGGCCAAAAATAGGTTTCCCTAATTTTATTTAAGGTTTACGATGCGAGAAATGTCCGGCCACTGGCAGGTCATGAGCCATTTTAAGAACAGTCTCTCTGCATTGACTTGGAACAACTAAGATGGAATAGTCTATCTCATCTGAATTTAATTTGAATACTGACTTGTACAAGATACCTTTTATATATTCAAATTTATATGAAAAGTTTTTCCTTTGGATAACTTGATTTTGTTTAGCGGCATTATGGCAATTCTGAAGAGAAGGGCAATTACGTTGTAACTTGACAAAGGAGTCCTTCGATATATCTAAAGGCTTAAAGTCAGGGAAAATCAAAGGATGGATAGTAGGAGAAGCCTGGGCTTTGGTCTGAGCCCTAGTCAAGACATTTATGGTATCGGAGGTGATATCTTCACTTTCATCTAACAAGTGAACCGGTGATCCTACTACCTCGCTTTCGAGAGTAGCATCACTGGTTTTTAATCCCACATGAATCTCGCGAGACATTGTCTCATCTGAACTTTCGAGGGGCTTCTCTGACTCTACAGGAAGAGGATCTGAAAAGCTTATGTCCACCTTTGGTGATGAAAGGTCAACCTCAGAAGGAAGAATGGCACCTTTTACATTACCTATTAGTACGGAGCAACAAGTGATGGGAGCTAGTACGGTTTCAAACCAACCTGTGAACCATTTAGACCTAATGTAACAACGGATGGTAGGAAAAGTGTCCGTACGGCCCAAGTAGTCTGAAAGTATAGCAGAGGAATGAGTTTCTTTAAGATTAGGGAACAGCTTATCAGAAATGACTATACATGTGCATCCAGTGTCTCGTAAAATGGTAGATACATTAAGTCCATTAACTGTTCCTGAACAGAAGGGTGCTTGGTCATTACAGTCTTTAAAACATCTTCCAACTTTTTGGACCTTCTTAGAAGGACAATCTGGACGTTTATGTCCATTAACACCACACAAATGACAAACAGGAATAAAAGAAGTCATTTTACTTTCCACTAGAGGCTTTGATTTCTTAAGGTCTGATGAACCCTTGCCCTTAGGGTTCGATCCCTTTTGGTCTTTATAGGAATTGTGAGCCTCAGCATACAGGTCAGCAGCCTCAGCAACTTCCTCAGCTTTAATCAGGTTATGTTCTCTGATGAATGTTCGTATCTGGTGAGGAAGAGCTGTCAGGAACTGGTCAGCAACCATGAAGTCTCTAAGAGATTCATAACTGTGATCAATTCCTGAACTCTCTATCCAAAAGTCGAACAAACGAAAGAGTGTTACTTGTAACTGCTGAAAGTTTTCGCCAAGCTGTAAGGTGGCATACCTGAAATCTTTCCTGTAAGAATTTGTGGTTTTTTGATATGCTTTAAGGATTGCCTTCTTCAGTAGGTTATAATTACATATGATATCCTGCGACAAAGTTGCATAGATATTCAAAGCTGTACCAGAAAATAACATTCCTAACCTGGTAGCCCAGGTGTCAGCAGGCCATTCACAAAGGGTAGCGGTATTTTCAAACCTGATAATGTACGAAGTAATGTCTTCACCCTCTGTGAAGGGAGGTAAATTAGGTGTTGGAATATGTGCACTAGCTGCATGATGTTCAATTACTCCTTCCTCTAATTGTTGTTGTGTAAGAGTTAACTTTTTATTCTCTAATTCAAGGCGAGCTTTTTCGAGCTCACGATCCTTTTCTCTCTCTATTAACTCGAGTTCTCTAGCTTTTTCCTCACATTCTCTAGCTTTTTCCTCATGTTCTCTAGCTTTTTCCTCACATTATCTAGCTTTTTCCTGAATTTCTCTATCCTTTGCTCTTTCCTCAAGTTCTCTTAATTTTACTTGTTCTTCACGTACTCTAGCTCTCTCCTCACGATCAAGTCTATCACTCTCCTTTTTGTCTTCTCTCTCTCTTTCTGTCTTTCTTGGATTTCTCTCTCAATTCTCTCTCTCTTCTTTTTCTCTTCTCTTTTGATTCTCTCTCTCTCCTTTTCTTCTTCTCTTTCCCTTTCTGTCTTTCTTCTCTCTCAATTCTCTCTCTTTCAAGTCTTTCCTGGATCTTAGCACTAATGAAAGATTCTAAATTTTTCCCTGTTATTCCTAACTTACTTCCAGCGTTCATCCCAAACTGGTATTCCTCCATACTGGCAAGAATAACTTAAACTATCAGGGGAAATGAAACGGGTATTAAAGAAAATGGAGGGTTCAATTCCTGCTCTGCTCAAACTGTAAATAAACCAGAGGGCTCGATCCCTGCTTCAATTAAGCAATATGTTTTAATGAAAACGAAGGGCTCTATGCCGGCTCCGAGCAAACAGTAAGTAGAATGGGGTCACTTGACCATCCAATCTTCTCACCAACAAATCAAGAGTGTCCTACGACAGTTCCCTTGATAAAATAAAGAGCTCAATGAAACAAATTGTCACTTGAAAATCTCGGGTCCCTAGAGTCTAATCCTCCAAAGTGTTTCAAGCTCGAACAAAAAGGTGGCAGAATTAAATATTATATCCTGCCTGACTTGACTTACAATAAATTGAGACTATAACAATCGCCAAATATTTTAAATACCTGTACTGTAGTCCTACCATAATGATTACTCATGGCTGGTGGTAACCGTCTGTGGTATGCGGCGTTGAAGTTCCAATGGTAGATTCGAGATGGAGTTGAATCTTGATTCAGTCGAGTTGATCCTGGCAAGGTCGCCACTTGTGAAGGTTTACTCAGCCCTGTAACAACTTCAGACAGTATAACCAAGGCTGGCTCCTCCTCAGGAAAATTAATGCATAGAAAAAGAATAAAAACTGACAAACATAAACACTTTATTATTTAGAAAATATAAAATATAAAACACTTAAATATGAAATATTAATCCTACCTTAAAGAAAATGAAAAATGAAAAATATAAATGATATCTGAATTCAACGCTAATATATATATATGTAAAACTTGGGTGTCTGGTGTTGGTGACACTGCGTGTTGTTGAAATCGTAGCCGTTGCCGATGATGATGGGGGGTCGCAGGTGTTGATGACATCCCACCGGCTCGTTCTTCACAGATTGTCTAGCCGTCAATAATCCGTCCAGATGACAGGAAAGCAGGTTCTTTTCCACTGCAATGATTAGGGGTTATATCCTGCTACTTGCATACACAAACAGGTAAGTGGATCAGAAATTGGGACGCCTCAGAACGTTAGTCCGTCTCCTTCAATTTCTACTCGTTGATTAGCAGGTGACCCTCTCTGTCCTTTCAAGAGTAGTGTTGGGAGCTGTGAGTCGAGTGATTTACTGTTTGACCGGAGCCCCACACGTCACCTTTCGGGGGGGGGGAGAAGGGAGGGGAAGGGATAGCGGAAGCTAGACTGACCCTACCTTAACAAGCAGCCGGCAATCAAACTATCACTTTCGGGGAGGGGGAAAAGGAAGGGGGGGGATAGCGAGAGCTGGACTTACCCTACCTTAACAAGTAGCCGGCAATGAAACTATTGTTACTAAATACTCCCTCGCTACTCCTATCTATTGAACTTTTCCCTCACAATTATACCTTAATGCTGTTACACTGGCTATGTCATCAATATGATCAGATTGACACTTGAACCTCAGTCATAAAGAAGGGTTTAGTTTAGGGTAGACCAGGTAATGAATGCTAGGATAAGGTAAGATGGGAGGGTTAGATTAAGTTAGATCAAGATACGACCAAGTTTAGGTTAGTTTCAAGTGCACAAATGGAAAACAGGAATAAATAAAAAGGACATACACAGCATATTGAAAAAAAAAAATCTAACCAAGACAGAATTCGCAGCAATGGATTCAAATTAGAGAAATTTAGATTTACAAAGAATATTGGGAAGTACTGGTTTAGCAAAGTTGTAGATGAGAAGACTCATTGAGGTAAGACCTTCGGGTAGCTTTATGAGACTGGTACACGAGTGGGTACGAATTAAATTGCCTAGCCTGGACCAGTAGACTTGCTGCAGTTTGCCTTCATTTTTGTGTCAGGTTAGGTTAATTTAGAAGACTGAAATACAGTCCATAGATTAGGTTAGGTTGCATTAAATTATTTAAAGTTATGAAAAATAAATACGGCCGTGAGGGTAAAGTTAGATTAGGTTAGGTTAGACTAGGTTCAATTACTTTAAGGAGAATTAAATACGGTCGTGAGGATTTAGTTAAGCTAAGAAAATCAAATATGGTCAAGAAGGTTATGTCAACATAGGCTAGGTCAGGTTTGACAGTGCACCACAAGATGTGTTTACTGACAATTTTCTCGTAAAATGCAACACTCCTGCTTGTGTCAGGCGATAAAACAAATGCTTATCAGTTTTTAAAATTCCTGCAGCTTAACACCAGTAGTACCATTGCGGAAACATTAAGGCAGGAAAACTTTCATTAGTCGTGTTAAACAATGAAATTCGCTTCACACACGAAGCGATTAAAGCCAATCTTAGGAGGCTAGAGTGTGTGTGGTGATGCCTAGTTTTTCAAATTGGTTGCAAGCCGAGCTTAAATAGGCTAGCGGGTGATTAATGTGTCATCATATGACAAAGGGCAATGCCAGGAAACAGTTATCCTGTTTCCTGACGAGCAAAACATCACTACACAGCACTAGTATTTATCACTGAGAACAAATCAATAATAAACGTTCGGTCGATTCAGGTTACATAACCAGTCAAGGTGAAGAACAGAAACGTTACATAAAACTCAACATTAAGCCTTTGTTGGGACAACGTTTCGCTGTGTAGGGCGAAACGTTGTTCCAATAAAAAAGCTTGCTCTATGAATAGTGTCCTTTCTTCACTAGTGTCGGCAGTAGGCCATACAGATCCAATAATCGCCATGTTTATAATATTGCACCACAGCGCCATTCCACTAGGCACACAGCAACGACCTCGCTGCGCCGTATCCACCCAATATTGTGTATCACTTTCGTTATCTTCCCCGGCAACAATGCCACACATGATTTTCACAGATGGTTAAAACTCGTATAAGGCCTTCCATGTTGTATGTTTTTATAGCTTCAAAGGCATGTGTCGCCTGCCACAGGTGAAAGTGCACTCTACCAGCCCTGCCTCAAACACCTCCATTGAACGTCATCAAAACAAACATTGCTTACAATAGTCCAAAATTGTCTCGACTAAGTTACCTTGTACCTGTTAGCTCACTACAAGGAAAAAAGAAGTTGGTTAGCCGAGTGATAAAGCCTTCTGCCCACAAACGAAACACCTGAGTGTTTCTAGCAGTGTGGGCAAGCCTCGTTACATCTGCTACCCTATACCTTTTTTTTTTAAACTTAATAGGAAATTCTTAATTAGGTGTTAGCAAACTGTTGAGGGAGATGGCCGTAGAGGTGTTAGTATACCATAAGGCTGGGATTTGTATACCTTAAGGCTGGGATTTGAAAGAAGTGAGGTAGGACGACACCTCTAGCCTGTCAATGAGCTGAGGTAGGATAACAGGTCTTAGCATTTACATAAGCTGAGGATGGACATCTCTTAGTATCTAAACTAAACGGTGTAAAAATATATAACTACAAGATAAATTAGGTTCAGTCATCATGTTATTAATAGTGCACAATATCCACAAGTTAATGAATAAGACACATGTGCAGCCGAAAAAGATACATGTGCAACACAAGACTCATGTGCAACACAAGACTCATGTGCAACATAACTCATGTGCAACACAAGACTCATGTGCAACACAAGACTCATGTGCAACATAACTCATGTGCAACACAAGACATGTGCAACATAACTCATGTGCAACACAAGACTCATGTGCAACATAACTCATGTGCAATACAAGACATGTGCAACATAACTCATGTGCAACACAAGACTCATGTGCAACATAACTCATGTGCAACACAAGACATGTGCAACATAACTCATGTGCAACACAAGACTCATGTGCAACATAACTCATGTGCAACACAAGACTCATGTGCAACATAACTCATGTGCAATAGGCTTTGGCAATAAAGATGGCCAAGTGTCTCCATATGTGTCTTATCAATAAAGGTCATTTTCTGGCGTATCAAAACAAGAAGGACCGACTTAAGGACCAATAATATTGGGAAAACTATAAGGTAAGAAAAATAACAGGAAAATGAAAACAAAAACAAGAAACTAAAAATGCAAGGGAATTTAAGGCTGGCGTAAATATTTTTTTATGCATGTAAATTTGACTAGGATTAAAGAGGAAAAAAAGACGATTGTATAAATTTAATTTTCAACTTGATCTTAATAATGACAAATTTTTTTGTAAAATTTATGCTTTCTTTGTCACAATTACACACACCCACCCACACCCACACACACCCGCACCCACCCACCCACACACCCACACACACCCACCCACCCACACCCACACCCACACCCACACATACACCCACACCCACACCCACACCCATATCATGTGGGAGTTCGAACACGTGGATAGGGTAAAGTAATACTCACGTAGGCTGGAAGTACGTATAATTACAGATAATGTGGGGAGCGCCCAACAGCCTGCCTATCTCCTTGCTCACTCTCGTAACACTGACTGGCCGCCCACAGTACCCATATGTGAAGGGGTCTTTGAATACTGCTGTGGTCAGCACAATATGAATAGACAGTGACTCAGGCAGAGACGGTTGGTAGTGAGTCAACTACTGGTACACTGGTTACTGGTAACTGGTTACTACTACTGAGACCCATACACACCCACACCCACCCACACACACACATATGTAGACAGCCTGTACTGTCTGCATAGACAGCCTATGCTGTCTGCCAGCTTAGTTCATATTTCGCACCATGCTGGTGCTGCCACCTATAGGTCTTGCCACTTCAGTATGCCCAGACTTGCCTCTGCCTCACTCTGGCGACACCCTTCACTCAGTCAAGAAGGCCTACTCTCTCTCCCTCGTGGGTATGGCCCTCCCGGGCCATGGGCACAACACACAAGCCTGTGTACACACCACGACTTAATAAAGTAAGAAGCCTCCGAAGACGTTTATAATTCACACCCCGCATGCAGTATCACCGAACAATCTCGTTGTACACACACCCCACATCCCCCCCCACACCCACCCACCCACACCCACCCACCCACACACATACACACACCCACACACCCAAACACACACCCACACACACACACACACACACACACACACTCACCCACTCACACACACACACACACACACACACACACACACACACACACACACACACACACACACACACACACACACTAGTGTGTCGATCAAACATTCAAGTAAAAACACATCAGGTACATATGTTCATAGTGATGATCAGAAGCGCGACTGAACAATTTAGAAAGCGAACTGCAAGATGAATGGAAGTGTCGTGATAACTGCCGAAGGGAGACAAGTTGTCGCTGCTGAAGGTAAACACTAGAGAGCAGATTAAACAATGTTTCCTCTCGTAACACCGTTCTGCTTTTTCAGTATGTTTGTGACACACACACACACACACACACAAATCTAAGAACAGCATTCCTCCATCTTAAGGAATCGTTCAGGACCCTGTACACTGTACTTTAGGCCCATATTGAAGTATGCGGCACCAGTTTCGAACCCGCATCTAGCCAAGCACGTAAAGAAACTAGAGAAAGTGCAAAGGTTTGCAACAAGACTAGTCCCAGAGCTAAGGAGTATGTCCTACGAGGAGAGGTTAAGGGAAATAGACCTGACGACACTGGAGGACAGGAAAGATAGAGGAAGGGACATGTTAACGACATATAAAATACTGAGAGGAACTGACAAGGTGGACAGAGACAGAATGCTCCAGAGATGGGACACAGCAACAAGGGGACACAGTTGGAAGTTGAAGACCCAGATGAATCACAGGGATGTTAGGAAGTATTTCTTCAGTCACATAGTAAACAGGAAGTGGAATAGTTTGGGAAGTGATGTAGTGGAGGCAAGATCTATTCATAGCTTTAAGCAGAGGTATGATGAAGCTAATGGTGCAGGGAGAGTGACCCAGTAGCTGCCAGTGAAGAGGCGGCGCCAGCTTCAGTGACATGCCAACTTCAGTGACATGCATGCCATGCATGGTAATGGAGAACGTTATCAGGAGAGTGGTAGAGCACTTGAAGAGAAGTGCTATCAAAAACAATAACCAACACGAGTTCAGAGATGACAGATCTTACTTTACCAACCTGTTGAAGTTTTATGACAAAGTAACAGAAGTGAGACAGGAGAGAAGACGGGGAGAGTACAGTATTAACTTAGACTGTAAGAGGTTCTTTGATACTGTACCCCACACGAGACTGGGATAATAACTTGAGGTGGACCAGGAGCAACATTGAACGTGCTCCAGTAGCTCAGAGTACCTCCCGGGAAGATGTATCTAAAAAACATGTTTACACTATCATATATTGAGTGGGCAATAGAGTTAGGCTTAAAAAATGCACATACAGTACACACAATATTTACCTTAAAATATTTTCGGCCTTAGTGTGAGTGGTGAATATATATTTATTGTAGGAAGTCTGAATAAATGAAGAATGGGTATAGCTGAAAACTGCTGCATTAACAAAATGTTGTAAAATGAAGCGCTGTAAAGCGGAGCCCTTTTATACCTGGTTTATGTGAATGGAGTACTAGATGGGACTGAGGGACAGGCTGTTTGAGAAACGGGAAACAGGTCCTTAGGGGCATAGCTGGAAGTTGAAGACACAGATGAGCCACATGGCTGTCAGGTATTTCTTCAGTCTCAGAGTGATCAGGAAGTGGTATGACCTCGACGAACTGGCGCAGGTAGGCGCCATATATAGATTTAAGAGTAGATATAACAGGGCCAACCAGGTTAGCAGAGAGTTAATCTAGAAAGCTACAAATTATGGGGCGGGGCCTGGAGCTATGACTCGACTCCAGCAGCCACATATAAGTAGGTAAGTACACACAAACACACACACAATAAACAGCACCAAACTGCTAGCACAATTCAGCACCCACTCGCGTTTACCTTCATATGCATTAACATGGCTATGGTTCTCAGTCACACACTATCAAGAGTGAAGGTGACAGTGGTTGACATTCTCCGCCTGGAGAAATAAAATATCCTCAATGTCTATTATGGAAAAATTTGCCTACATCAGTTCAAATCTCCCACCAAGGCTCTAACACCGAGTATTTAGCAAATAATTCAAATATTGTATATGTACACATTCATTGAGAGGGGGCGAATTTAACTTGAAATGTAAACACTGAGACTTCATTAGCGGATTTAAGCTTTATTATCAATTTAGGGAGGTTTAAATAATAATATATGAATAATTAATTATAGACTAGATATCTTTTAGGTCCGTCTTAGCGGGACTAGAGGAAGAGTGTGAGAATGACCACTTTCATGATTTAAAAATACGAGAGAACAATTTACCCAAAACCCGCACTTATGAGAGGAATCCCATGATGACATTTTGGACTATCCTCGATTATTGTCTTGTGCCTTAATAATGATCAAGGGCGAAATGAAACGTCGTCATAAAGGTTCATCTCCTCAGTGTGATTTTTGGTGAATTGTAGCGACGGTAGTGCGACTGTTCATTACGAGAGGCAGAGTCTGAACTCTCCGGAATTCTGAACGAGATGGTGTGTGTCGACATCCACAAACTCCACCAGCCTTGCCTAACAAAACAACTGTCTTGTGAAACTATCTAGAGGTGTAGAGGCCACCTGGGACGTATTTCATCAACGAAATAGGTCCCTGTCTGCGAGTCAGAATCTGTGTCGTGATTGAAGGCTGCTGTTATGACCACCTTGATTTGTAGTGGCTACATAATATATATGAACTATCATTAAACAGAGGTCTAATAGAGGCAGTTATTAGTGGGTTGAATACTCCTTCCTTGTCTGTTGCAGGGTAGGTGAAGTTTACTTCCAGGTCTCCAAATGCGTAAATTTGCAATACCATTATTTTCAATATTCTAGCTAGCATATTAATGCCAGTTAACTTGGGATGTAACAGGTATTGTTAACCTTTCCTTTAGCCTACAGCTCTCTCGTTAAACTACATTTTTAGGCTTATCCACTCAGCAGAGGCACGAGAAACACTAGTCTTCTGCTTCCCATAAACACCTGTAGTGATAACAGGCATCAGTGAACTAAATAGAGCCACTCCCCACTAAAAGTGCTGTCGTCGGGAGTAAAGGAACTGATCAACAAACTGCACGCATCCTGAAGAGACGAACCACCAGTCATCAGCAGCACAGGGTGCGCTCCCGGACGGCAGGTCCTAGATTAACCTGGCTAGGAATGGTAGTAGTCAGCTGAGAAGAAATTAGCTAAGGAGTGTCTGTATCTCAGGCCTGTTCTATGTTGTGCACGAGTGACGTTGAACTCGCTGCTCCTTCGTGGAACTTTACCCAGGAAATAAAAAATATGTGAACAGGGAATTCGTGAGGGTAAGATTATCACATCAGTTAAATATCAAAGACAGTAAGTGACTGATATGACATTGTTAAGTCCCCACACTAACATTAAGTCTACACACCCACACTGACATTATTAGGCCTACACACCCACACTGACACTGTTAAGTCTACACACCCACGATGACAATGTTGTCACCTACACTGACAGTGTTTTAAGTCACCACTGCACACTGACAGTGTTAAGTCTCTAATCCCACAATCACAGTGTCAGATCTTCACTCCCACACTGATCACGTGCGGTCACTGCCTACCAGTGACATCAGACAGCAGAAGCAGTAACCTAAGATGGTGGCCAGAGTGACCTCAGGCGGCAGTGACAGTGACCTCAGACGGCAGTGACAGTTACCTCAGACGGCAGTGACAGTGACCTCAGACGGTAGCGACAGTGACCTCAGACGGTAGCGACAGTGACCTCAGATGGTAACAGCAGTGAGTAGCAAAGCCTCCGTAAAACACTTTACTGGAAGACGGAGTTCATTGATGTCTGTGGCAATGTTTGTTGCTTGTCATACTGGCTAAGGTCAGACACATCCCTCGTTATACAGAAGGGAAAGAAGGAGGCAAAGAGGGAGGGAAGGAAGAAGGGAGAGAAGACAGTAACAAGGACGTGAGAGTTAGATAAGTATGAAGGAAAAGAGAAAAAGTAAGAGAGAGAACGACTTTATAAAGGAGAGGGTAGTAGAAGGATGGAGTGGAGCGAGCAGGTCGAGGCTGGCAGCCATCCATCTAACACCTGATAACACGAGGATAACACGTAGCAGACTTTTTATAGGGAGGACGTAAAGGGACGAGGTGGAAAGGTAGGTAGGTGGGCTGTGTGGTAGGTGGGTAGGTACGTAAGTGGGCTGTGTGATAGGTGGGTAGGTAGGTAGGCGGGCTGTGTGATAGGTGGGTAGGTTTACCTGGAGTTTACCTGGAGAGAGTTCCGGGGGTCAACGCCCCCGCGGCCCGGTCTGTGACCAGGCCTCCTGATGGATCAGAGCTTGATCAACCAAGCTGTTACTGCTGGCTGCACGCAAACCAACGTACGAGCCACAGCCCGGCTGGTCAGGAACCGACTTTAGGTGCTTGTCCAGTGCCAGCTTGAAGACTGCCAGGGGTCTGTTGGTAATCCCCCTTATGTATGCTGGGAGGCAGTTGAACAGTCTCGGGCCCCTGACACTTATTGTATGGTCTCTTAACGTGCTAGTGACACCCCTGCTTTTCATTGGGGGGATGTTGCATCGTCTGCCAAGTCTTTTGCTTTCGTAGTGAGTGATTTTCGTGTGCAAGTTCGGTACTAGTCCCTCTAGGATTTTCCAGGTGTATATAATCATGTATCTCTCCCGCCTGCGTTCCAGGGAATACAGGTTTAGGAACCTCAAGCGCTCCCAGTAACTGAGGTGTTTTATCTCCGTTACGCGCGCCGTGAAGGTTCTCTGTACATTTTCTAGGTCAGCAATTTTACCTGCCTTGAAAGGTGCTGTTGTGTGCATCAATATTCCAGCCTACATAGAACAAGTGACCTGAAGAGTGTCATCATGGGCTTGGCCTCCCTAGTTTTGAAGGTTCTCATTATCCATCCTGTCATTTTTCTAGCAGATGCGATTGATACAATGTTATGGTCCTTGAAGGTGAGATCCTCCGACATGATCACTCCCAGGTCTTTGACGTTGGTGTTTCGCTCTATTTTGTGGCCAGAATTTGTTTTGTACTCTGATGAAGATTTAATTTCCTCGTGTTTACCATATCTGAGTAATTGAAATTTCTCATCGTTGAGCTTCATATTGTTTTCTGCAGCCCACTGAAAGATTTGGTTGATGTCCGCCTGGAGCCTTGCAGTGTCTGCAATGGAAGACACTGTCATGCAGATTCGGGTGTCATCTGCAAAGGAAGACACGGTGCTGTGGCTGACATCCTTGTCTATGTCGGATATGAGGATGAGGAACAAGATGGGAGCGAGTACTGTGCCTTGTGGAACAGAGCTTTTCACCGTAGCTGCCTCGGACTTTACTCTGTTGACGACTACTCTCTGTGTTCTGTTAGTGAGGAAATTCTAGATCCATCGACCGACTTTTCCTGTTATTCCTTTAGCACGCATTTTGTGCGCTATTACGCCATGGTCACACTTGTCGAAGGCTTTTGCAAAGTCTGTATATATTACATCTGCATTCTTTTTGTCTTCTAGTGCATCTAGGACCTTGTCGTAGTGATCCAATAGTTGAGACAGACAGGAGCGACCTGTTCTAAACCCATGTTGCCCTGGGTTGTGTAACTGATGGGTTTCTAGATGGGTGGCGATCTTGCTTCTTGAGAAGGTAGGTGGGCTGTGTGATAGGTGGGTAGGTAGGTAGGTGGGCTGTGTGACAGGTGGGTAGGTAGGTAGGTGGGCTGTGTGAGAGGTGGGTAGGTAGGTAGGTGGGCTGTGTGATAGGTGGGTAGGTAGGTAGGTGGGTTGTGTGATAGGTGGGTAGGTAGGTAGGTGGGCTGTGTGATAGATGGGTAGGTAGGTAGGTGGGCTGTGTGATAGGTGGGTAGGTAGGTAGGTGGGCTGTGTGATAGGTGGGTAGGTAAGTGGGCTGTGTGATAGGTGGGTAGGTAGGTAGGTGGGCTGTGTGATAGGTGGGTAGGTAGGTAAGTGGGCTGTGTGATAGGTGGGTAGGTAGGTAGGTGGGCTGTGTGATAGGTGGGTAGGTAGGTAAGTGGGCTGTGTCATAGGTGGGTAGGTAGGTAGGTTGGCTGTGTGATAGGTGGGTAGGTAGGTAGGTAGGTGGGCTGTGTGATAGGTGGGTAGGTATGTAAGTGGGCTGTGTGATAGGTGGGTAGGTAGGTAGGTGGGCTGTGTGATAGGTGGGTAGGTAGGTAGGTGGGCTGTGTGATAGGTGGGTAGGTAGGTAGGTAGGTAGGTGGGCTGTGTGATAGGTGGGTAGGTAGGTAGGTGGGCTGTGTGATAGGTGGGTAGGTAGGTAGGTGGGCTGTGTGTTAGGTGGGTAGGTAGGTAGGTAGGTGGGCTGTGTGATAGGTGGGTAGGTAGGTAGGTGGGCTGTGTGATAGGTGGGTAGGTAGGTAGGTGGGCTGTGTGATAGGTGGGTAGGTAGGTAGGTGGGCTGTGATAGGTGGGTAGGTAGGTAGGTGGGCTGTGTGATAGGTGGGTAGGTAGGTAGGTGGGCTGTGTGATAGGTGGGTAGGTAGGTAGGTGGGCTGTGTGATAGGTGGGTAGGTAGGTAGGTGGGCTGTGTGATAGGTGGGTAGGTAGGTAGGTGGGCTGTGTGATAGGTGGGTAGGTAGGTAGGTGGGCTGTGTGATAGGTGGGTAGGTAGGTAGGTGGGCTGTGTGATAGGTGGGTAGGTAGGTAGGTGGGCTGTGTGATAGGTGGGTAGGTAGGTAGGTGGGCTGTGTGATAGGTGGGTAGGTAGGTGGGCTGTGTGATAGGTGGGTAGGTAGGTGGGCTGTGTGATAGGTGGGTAGGTAGGTGGGCTGTGTGATAGGTGGGTAGGTAGGTAGGTGGGCTGTGTGATAGGTGGGTAGGTAGGTAGGTGGGCTGTGTGATAGGTGGGTAGGTAAGTGGGCTGTGTGATAGGTGGGTAGGTAGGTAGGTGGGCTGTGTGATAGGTGGGTAGGTAGGTAAGTGGGCTGTGTGATAGGTGGGTAGGTAGGTAGGTGGGCTGTGTGATAGGTGGGTAGGTAGGTAAGTGGGCTGTGTGATAGGTGGGTAGGTAGGTAGGTTGGCTGTGTGATAGGTGGGTAGGTAGGTAGGTAGGTGGGCTGTGTGATAGGTGGGTAGTTATGTAAGTGGGCTGTGTGATAGGTGGGTAGGTAGGTAGGTGGGCTGTGTGATAGGTGGGTAGGTAGGTAGGTGGGCTGTGTGATAGGTGGGTAGGTAGGTAGGTAGGTGGGCTGTGTGATAGGTGGGTAGGTAGGTAGGTGGGCTGTGTGATAGGTGGGTAGGTAGGTAGGTGGGCTGTGTGTTAGGTGGGTAGGTAGGTAGGTAGGTGGGCTGTGTGATAGGTGGGTAGGTAGGTAGGTGGGCTGTGTGATAGGTGGGTAGGTAGGTAGGTGGGCTGTGTGATAGGTGGGTAGGTAGGTAGGTGGGCTGTGATAGGTGGGTAGGTAGGTAGGTGGGCTGTGTGATAGGTGGGTAGGTAGGTAGGTGGGCTGTGTGATAGGTGGGTAGGTAGGTAGGTGGGCTGTGTGATAGGTGGGTAGGTAGGTAGGTGGGCTGTGTGATAGGTGGGTAGGTAGGTAGGTGGGCTGTGTGATAGGTGGGTAGGTAGGTAGGTGGGCTGTGTGATAGGTGGGTAGGTAGGTAGGTGGGCTGTGTGATAGGTGGGTAGGTAGGTAGGTGGGCTGTGTGATAGGTGGGTAGGTAGGTAGGTGGGCTGTGTGATAGGTGGGTAGGTAGGTAGGTGGGCTGTGTGATAGGTGGGTAGGTAGGTAGGTGGGCTGTGTGATAGGTGGGTACGGGGCAGAAGTGGAAAAGGAGATGAGTAGGTAGGGAGTTGGGTGTGGAAAGATCCTCGGAGGATATTATTACTAATATTTTTATTATCATCATCATGGGGAAGTACTAAACCAGTAGGGATCATGAAGAGCTTGTGAATAGGGAATTATTCAGGTTCGATTCAAGGAAGGGAAGGAGAGGTTCAGTTTCTTGAATCATAAACAGGAAGGCTAGAAAAGAATGTTATGTTGGTATTCTGTTATGAATCTATGACTCCTGTGTGCTCAGAGTCTTCCTGTAATGCTTTTTCTATGACTGTAATTATATATTTATTACCTCTCTGCAATTACTAGGACTCACCTTCTTACTGACTTTCCCCGCAGTAGCCTGATTCTTTCCACAGAAACTTGATTCTCCCCGCAGTAGCCTGATTCTTTCCACAGAAACCTGGTTCTTCCTACAATAGCCTGATTCTCCCGATAGTAATCTGATTCTCCCTTGTGTAGCCTGACTTTGCTGACAGTAGCCAGAAGACCTCAGTATAATAATTAACACCATTAAGAAGGAATGCAGACGCTGTACAAACACCAGAACAACAACAACAGTGTTATGGGTCCACGTGTGTGAGAGCGTCTGTCTTATGCAAATTCCCGTGACCATATACAGTAGCCAGGTGCCCGTCCGCAAGAAGAGCCTCTCACACCTTAAGATGATGGCCGGTAATTTGCGTCTTCACCTCCTTGTTAAGATGATGCCGGTAATTAACGCGTTCGTCATCACTCCGATGTAATTAGCAGGTACAAAAGGTTGACTGTCCACTTTCCAAGTCTCTTGTCTCTAAATAGCAAGAACGCAAGACCTTGAGAGATGTGGCACTGATGTCATAGCTTGGTGACAGCAGCTTAAGGTTGCTACCGAAGGATCCGGGCTCAATCGCGGGGTGGGGAAACGTGGGCAGATTTCCTTACAAGTGCTACTAATGTTTACCTGGTAGTAAATAGGTACTAAGGAGATAGACCAAGCCGGATTACGACCCATTCCCGAGGATTGGTGTGACCCACGTCTCCCATTAACGAGGCCTGATGTGACCCACGCCCCCCATTCCCGAGGCCTGATGTAACTAACGCCTGCCATTCCCGAGGCCTGATGTGACCCACGCCTGCCATTCCCGAGGCCTGATGTGACCCACGCCTGCCATTCCCGAGGCCTGATGTGACCCACGCCTGCCATTCCCGAGGCCTGATGTAACCCACGCCTCCCATTCTCGAGGCCTGATGTAACCCACGCCTCCCATTCCCGAGGTCTGATGTGACCCACGCCTATTCCCGAGGCCTGATGTGACCCACGCCTCCCATTCCCGAGGCCTGATGTAACCAACGCCTCCCATTCCCGAGGCCTGATGTGACCCACGCCTCCCATTCCCGAGGTCTGATGTGACCCACGCCTATTCCCGAGGCCTGATGTGACCCACGCCTCCCATTTCCGAGGCCTGATGTAACCAACGCCTCCCATTCCCGAGGCCTGTTGTGACCCACGCCTGCCATTCCCGAGGCCTGATGTGACCCACGCCTGCCATTCCCGAGGCCTGATGTGACCCACGCCTGCCATTCCCGAGGCCTGATGTGACCCACGCCTGCCATTCCCGAGGCCTGATGTGACCCACGCCTGCCATTCCCGAGGCCTGATGTGACCCACGCCTGCCATTCCCGAGGCCTGATGTGACCCACGCCTGCCATTCCCGAGGCCTGATGTGACCCACGCCTGCCATTCCCGAGGCCTGATGTGACCCACGCCTGCCATTCCCGAGGCCTGATGCGACCCACGCCTGCCATTCCCGAGGCCTGATGTGACCCACGCCTGCCATTCCCGAGGCCTGATGTGACCCACGCCTGCCATTCCCGAGGCCTGATGTGACCCACGCCTGCCATTCCCGAGGCCTGATGTGACCTACGCCTGCCATTCCCGAGGCCTGATGTGACCCACGCCTGCCATTCCCGAGGCCTGATGTGACCCACGCCTGCCATTCCCGAGGCCTGATGTGACCCATGCCTGCCATTCCCGAGGCCTGTTGTGACCCACGCCTGCCATTCCCGAGGCCTGATGTGACCCATGCCTGCCATTCCCGAGGCCTGATGTGACCCACGCCTGCCATTCCCGAGGCCTGATGTGACCCACGCCTGCCATTCCCGAGGCCTGATGTGACCCACGCCTGCCATTCCCGAGGCCTGATGTGACCCACGCCTGCCATTCCCGAGGCCTGATGTGACCCACGCCCCCCTATTCCTGAAACCTGGTGTGACTTAACAACAGACCATCACATGAATACAACTGAAAGAACTGAAAGAACTGCTGTTAAGTTTTTGAAGGCAGCGTTCACTTAAGTGAAAAAAACATATTATTGCAATGACTTACTTTATGTCTTCTACATGAACTAAATTAAGTGGCTGTAGTGTAGCGTCAGCACTTACAACAAACATCCAGAATACAAGTGGAGGCAGAGTGGAGGCAGAGTGGAGGCAGAGTGGAGGCAGAGTGGAGGTAGAGTGGAGGTAGAGTGGAGGTAGAGTGGAGGTAGAGTGGAGGTAGAGTGGAGGTAGAGTGGAGGTAGAGTGGAGGTAGAGTGGAGGTAGAGTGGAGGTAGAGTGGAGGTAGAGTGGAGGTAGAGTGGAGGTAGAGTGGAGGCAGAGTGGAGGTAGAGTGGAGGTAGAGTGGAGGCAGAGTGGAGGTAGAGTGGAGGTAGAGTGGAGGTAGAGTGGAGGTAGAGTGGAGGTAGAGTGGAGGTAGAGTGGAGGTAGAGTGGAGGTAGAGTGGAGGTAGAGTGGAGGTAGAGTGGAGGTAGAGTGGAGGTAGAGTGGAGGTAGAGTGGAGGTAGAGTGGAGGTAGAGTGGAGGTAGAGTGGAGGTAGAGTGGAGGTAGAGTGGAGGTAGAGTGGAGGTAGAGTGGAGGTAGAGTGGAGGTAGAGTGGAGGTAGAGTGGAGGCAGAGTGGAGGTAGAGTGGAGGTAGAGTGGAGGTAGAGTGGAGGTAGAGTGGAGGTAGAGTGGAGGTAGAGTGGAGGTAGAGTGGAGGTAGAGTGGAGGTAGTGTGGAGGCTTAGTGGAGGCAGTTTGGAGGTAGTGTGGAGGTAGTGTGGAGGTAGAGTGGAGGTAGAGTGGAGGTAGAGTGGAGGTAGAGTGGAGGTAGAGTGGAGGTAGAGTGGAGGTAGAGTGGAGGTAGAGTGGAGGTAGAGTGGAGGTAGAGTGGAGGTAGAGTGGAGGTAGAGTGGAGGTAGAGTGGAGGTAGAGTGGAGAGTAGAGTGGAGGTAGAGTGGAGGTAGAGTGGAGGTAGAGTGGAGGTAGAGTGGAGGTAGAGTGGAGGTAGAGTGGAGGTAGAGTGGAGGTAGAGTGGAGGCAGAGTGGAGGTAGAGTGGAGGTAGAGTGGAGGTAGAGTGGAGGTAGAGTGGAGGTAGAGTGGAGGTAGAGTGGAGGTAGAGTGGTAAAAACGTACATCAGTCATAACTATTGTTAACAATAGTTATCACATATTAATTAAAAATTTGAACGCACACACACACACACGTGTACACAATTTCACACACACGTGCACCTACTTAAACACACACGTTTACACAATCACACACACACACACACACCACACACACACACCACACACACACACCACACATACAAACACACACCACACATACAAACACACACAAACACACACACACACACACGCATGCACGCATATACAACAGGCCTAGTGTCTAATCGACATGTGCCTAGGACAAAATGGTAACTAACACACACACACACACACACACACACACACAATCATTAGCCTGTCCAAGTATTTACCCTTGTTGGAGGCTACCGTCAGCGATGGTTCACGCCCACACGAGCTGACACCCATACATTCACATGCCCACCCTGGCTCAGGGTATGGGTATATGCAGTTATAAATAACAAAAAAAGGCACAATACCGTGACTGGAACGATACACAAATAACCCGCACATAGAAGAGAGAAGCTTACGACGACGTTTCGGTCCGACTTGGACCATTTACAAAGTCACACTAACCAGAAGTGGAGCAGGACGGCTATATATAGGCTACCACCACTACCTCTTCCTGCCTATATATAGCTGTCCTGCTCCACTTCTGGTTAATGTGACTTTGTAAATGATCCAAGTCGGACCGAAACGTCGTCGTAAGCTTCTCTCTTCTATGTGCGGGTTATTTGTGTATATGCAGTTATATCAACATATGACTGTCAGCGTGAACGATCATGCCAGGAAGGCTATCATCTCACCCTTGACACAGTTAGTAGACTCTGTTTACATATTCCATTGTGGTGCTACCTGTGACCTGCTTACCTGTGGCGCTACCTGTGACCTGCTTGCCTGTGGCGCTATCTGTGACCTGCTTACTTGTGGTGCTACCTGTGACCTTCTCAACAAGCACCATCCGTCTCCTGCCACACTGACCACTGTCAGCTCCACACACCTGCCTTTTTAACTGAACACCTACCTACGAAACCTTACACGTCCCTAATTAACATATCCCTTGTTTAACCATCTGGGCACCTATTTCAGTGATGACTAATTCGTTAATATTTAAAAAAGAGTTACACGATTTTGTCTTAAAAAGCAACACTGTATGCAATAATTTCGCAAAAATCATTTTGAACCTAACGAAAAGATATATTTCATTGTGTTTGTTTATTATTAAATTATTACAAACTTATCTAAAATATATTTAGTTAAATTAGGCTAATTTAAATTGCGCTTGTTATAATAAGGTTAGGTAAGTTTTCTAAGTTTCTTTTGGTACAAAATTATGATTTTTTACAATAACATAAGTGAAAAAATATATCTTTAAACGTATAAGAGAAAATTTTAGAAAGAACTTAATTTTAAATGAGTTCTTGCTAATTGACAGTTGTACCTATTCGGCACGATATATATATATATATATATATATATATATATATATATATATATATATATATATATATATATATATATATATATATATATATATATATATATATATATATATGGGTGTGAAGCATGGATTGTGAATGTTGCAGTGAGAGAGGAGGAGGCTGGGGTCAGTGATGTCTCTAAGGACAAATTATGGTGTAAATATTATGCAGAGAATTCATATTGTGGCAATAAGAATTAGGAGGTGCGGGGTTACTAAAAGTATTATCCAGAGGGCTGAGGAGGAGTTGTTGAGATGGTTTGGTCATTTAGAAAGTATGAATCAAATTAGGATAACTTGGAGGGTGTATAAATCTGTCCTAGGAAAGGTTGGACTGAGATGGGGAAGGTAGTTTTGTATGCAAGGAACTTGGAAATTGAGCAGGCGTGTGTGAGAGTGTTAAATAGGAGTGGAGGCAAGTGGTTTTTATGACTTGGCGTGCTGTTGGAGTGTGAGCAAGTTAGCATTTAAGGGATTCAGGGGAAACCGGTTAGTTGCACTAGAGTCCTGGAGGTGGGAAGTACGGTGCCTGCACTCTGGAGGAGTGGAGGTGGGAAGTAGAGTGCCTGCACTCTGGAGGGGGAGTGGAGGTGGGAAGCAGAGTGCCTGCACTCTGAAGGGGGAGTGGAGGTGGGAAGCAGAGTGCCTGCACTCTGAAGGGGGAGTGGAGGTGGGAAGCAGAGTGCCTGCACTCTGAAGGGGGAGTGGAGGTGGGGAGTGCCTGCACTCTGAAAGGGGAGTGGAGGTGGGATGTAGAGTGCCTGCACTCTGAAGGGGGAGTGGAGGTGGGGAGTGCCTGCACTCTGAAGGGGGAGTGGAGGTGGGAAGTAGAGTGCCTGCACTCTGAAAGGGGAGTGGAGGTGGGAAGTAGAGTGCCTGCACTCTGAAGGGGGAGTGGAGGTGGGGAGTGCCTGCACTCTGAAGGGGGAGTGGAGGTGGGAAGTAGAGTGCCTGCACTCTGAAGGGGGAGTGGAGGTGGGAAGTGCCTGCACTCTGAATTAATTATTAAAGATTAGCCGGTATTCTCCCGGCCCGGGCCTTTTCCAAATGGTGGCCCGGCCTTGGCTCCCTCTTTAGGGAGTGTCTGAGACCTAAGTCTCCCATGGGAGGAGGCACAAGTACCTCCTCATCTTTGGGACCAACTGTCCCCAGGCCTAGCCACAAGCTAGGCCTCTCTGGTCTGCCATCCCCGCCCCAAGGGGGCAAATGGGAATGACAGTCTTATGAGCTAAAGGCTCGGGCTCAGGCACCTACCCTACCCTAGAAGGGTTGGGCATGGTGTCGATGGCACTCTGAAGGGGGAGTGGAGGTGGGAAGTAGAGTGCCTGCACTCTGAAAGGGGAGTGGAGGTGGGAAGTAGAGTGCCTGCACTCTGAAGGGGGAGTGGAGGTGGGGAGTGCCTGCACTCTGAAGGGGGAGTGGAGGTGGGAAGTAGAGTGCCTGCACTCTGAAAGGGGAGTGGAGGTGGGAAGTAGAGTGCCTGCACTCTGAAGGGGGAGTGGAGGTGGGGAGTGCCTGCACTCTGAAGGGGGAGTGGAGGTGGGAAGTAGAGTGCCTGCACACTGAAGGGGGAGTGGAGGTGGGAAGTGCCTGCACTCTGAAGGGGGAGTGGAGGTGGGAAGTAGAGTGCCTGCACTCTGAAAGGGGAGTGGAGGTGGGAAGTAGAGTGCCTGCACTCTGAAGGGGGAGTGGAGGTGGGGAGTGCCTGCATTCTGAAGGGGGAGTGGAGGTGGGGAGTGCCTGCACTCTGAAGGGGGAGTGGAGGTGGGGAGTGCCTGCACTCTGAAGGGGGAGTGGAGGTGGGAAGTAGAGTGCCTGCACTCTGAAGGAGTGGAGGGGGAAGTAACTTTGTGTATGTGTGTGTATGTGTGTGTGTATGTGTGTATGTGTGTGTATGTGTGTGTGTGTGTATGTGTGTGTGTGTGTGTGTGTGTGTGTATGTGTGTGTATGTGTGTGTGTGTGTGTATGTGTGTGTATGTGTGTGTGTGTGTATGTGTGTGTGTGTGTACTCACCTAATTACTCACCTAATTGTGGTTGCAGGGGTCGAGACTCAGCTCCTGGCCTCGCCTCTACCGACCGCTACTAGGTCCTCTCTCCCCCTGCTCCATGTGCTTTATCATACCTCGTCTTAAAACTATGTATAGTTCCTGCCTCCACTACATCGCTTGCCAGACTATCCCACTTCCTAACTACTCTATGACTGAAGAAATACTTCCTAACATCCCATTGACTCATCTGAGTCTTCAGCTTCCAATTGTGACCCCTTGTTACTGTGTCCCATCTCTGGAACATCCTGTCTCTGTCCACCTTGTCTATTCCACGCAGTATTTTGTACATCGTTATCATGTCTCCCCTGACCCTCCTGTCCTCCAGTGTTGTCAGACCGATTTCCCTTAACCTTTCTTCATAGTACATTCCCCTTAGCTCTGGAACTAGCCTTGTTGCAAACCTTTTCACTTTCTCTAATTTCTTGACGTGTTTGACCAGGTGTGGGTTCCAAACTGGTGCTGCGTACTCCAGTATGGGCCTGGCATACACAGTGTATAAAGTCTTGAACGATTCCTTACTGAGGTACCGGAACGCTATTCTCAGGTTTGCCAAGCGCCCATATGCCGCAGCAGTTACCTGGTTAATGTGTGCTTCTGGCGGTGTACTCGGCATTATAATCACTCCTAGGTCTTTCTCCTTGAGTGAGGTTTGCAGCCTTTCGCCACCTAGCCTATACTCTGTCTGTGGTCTTCTTTGCCCTCCTCCGATCTTCATGACTTTGCATTTGGCGAGGTTAAATTCTAAGAGCCAGTTTCTGGACCACACATCCAGCCTGTCCAGGTCTCTTTGTAGACCTGTCTGGTTAGCGTCTGATTTAATTCTCCTCATTAACTTCACGTCATCTAGAAACAGGGACACTTCTGAGTCTATCCCTTCCGTCATGTCGTTCACATATACCAAGAATAGCACTGGTCCCAGGACTGACCCCTGTGGGACCCCGCTCGTCACCGGCGCCCACTGTGATACCTCATCACGGACCATGACTCGCTGTTGCCTCCCTGTTAGGTATTCTCTGATCCATTGCAGTGCCCTTCCTGTTATACGTGCCTGTTCCTCTAGCTTCTGTACTAATCTCTTGTGAGGAACTGTGTCGAAGGCCTTCTTGCAGTCCAAGAAAATGCAATCAACCCACCCCTCCCTCTCATTTCTTACTTCAGTTACCTTGTCGTAAAACTCTAGTAGGTTTGTGACACAGGATTTGCCTTCCATGAATCCGTGCTGGCTGTCGTTTATAATTTTGTTCCGCTCCAGGTGCTCCACCACTCTCCTCCTGATAATCTTTTCCAAGACTTTGCATACTATACGTGTGTGTGTGTACTCACCTATTTGTACTCACCTATTTGTGGTTGCAGGGGTCGATTCACAGCTCCTGGCCCCGCCTCTTCGCTGATTGCTACTAGGTCCTCTCTCTCCCTGCCCCATGAGCTCTATCATACCTCGCCTTAAAACTATGTATGGTTCCCGCCTCCACTACGTCACTTTCTAGGCTATTCCACGGCTTGACTACTCTATGACTGAAGAAATGCTTCCTAACATCCCTTTGATTCATCTGAGTCTTCAACTTCAAATTCTGACCTCTTGTGTCTGTGTCCCTTCTCTGGAACATCCCGTCTTTGTCCACCTTGTCTATTCCGTGCAGTATTTTATATGTCGTTGTCATGTCTCCCCTGACCCTCCCGTCCTCCAGTGTCGTCAGGCCGATTTCCCTCAACCTTTCTTCGTAGGACAATCCCCGTAGCTCTGGGACTAGTCTTGTTGCAAACCTTTGCACTTTCTCTAATTTCTTGACGTGCTTGACTAGGTGTGGATTCCAAACTGGTGCTGCATACTCCAGTATGGGCCTGACGTAAATGGTATACAGAGTCTTAAACGAATCCTTACTGAGGTATCGGAACGCTATCCGTAGGTTTGCCAGGCGCCCGTATGCTGCAGCAGTTATCTGATTGATGTGCGCCTCAGGAGATATGCTCGGTGTTATACTCACCCGCAGATATTTTTCCTTGAGTGAGGTTTGCAGTCTTTGGCCATCTAAACTACATTGTGTCTGCGGTCTTCTTTGCCCTTCCCCAATCTTCATGACTTTGCATTTGGCAGGGTTAAATTCAAGGAGCCAGTTGCTGGACCAGGCTTGTAGCCTGTCCAGGTCTCTTTGTAGTCCTGCCTGATCCTCATCCGATTTGATTCTTCTCATTAACTTCGCATCATCTGCAAACAAGGACACTTCTGAGTCTATCCCTTCTGTTATGTCGTTCACATATACCAAGAACAGCACAGGTCCTAGGACTGACCCCTGTGGAACCCCGCTTGTCACAGGCGCCCACTCTGACACCTCGTCGCGTACCATGACTCGTTGTTGCCTCCCTGTCAGATATTCTCTGATCCATTGCAGTGCCTTTCCTGTTATGTGTGCCTGATCCTCTAGCTTTTGCAGTAACTTCTTGTGAGGAACTGTGTCGAAGGCCTTCTTGCAGTCCAAAAATATGCAGTCGATCCACCCCTCTCTCTCTTGTCTTACTTCTGTCACCTTGTCATAAAACTCTAGTAGGTTTGTGACACAGGATTTTCCTTCCCTGAAACCGTGCTGGTTGTCAATTATACACTTGTTTCTTTCCAGGTGCCCCACCACTCTCCTCCTGATGATCTTCTCCATGACCTTGCATACTATACACGTTAGTGATACAGGTCTGTAGTTTAGTGCCTCATGTCTGTCTCCCTTTTTAAAAATTGGGACTACATTTGCCATTTTCCATACTTCAGGGAGTTGCCCAGTTTCAAATGATGTGTTGAAGATCTTTGTTAATGGCTCACACAATATCTCTGCTCCCTCTTTAAGGACCCATGGAGAGATGTTGTCTGGTCTCACCGCCTTTGAGGTGTCAAGTTCGCATAGCAGCTTCTTCACCTCCTCCTTGGTTATATGTACCTCACCCAGCACTTGCTGGTGTGCCCCCCTGTTCTGATTTCCTGGAGTCCTACTGGTTTCCACTGTAAATACCTCTTTAAATCTTGTGTTGAGCTCCTGACATACCTCTTGGTCGTTTCTTGTGAATTCCCCATCACCCTTCCTCAGTCTGATTACCTGGTCCTTGACTGTTGTTTTCCTCCTGATGTGGCTGTACAACAGCTTCGGGTCAGTCTTTACTTTTGATGCTATGTCATTTTCATATTGTCTCTGAGCCTCCCTTCTTATCTGTGCATATTCGTTTCTGGCTCTTCGGCTGATTTCTTTATTTTCTTGAGTTCTCTGTCTTCTGTACCTTTTCCAGTCTCTAGTACACCTAGTTTTTGCCTCCCTACACCTTTGGGTGAACCAAGGACTCATTCTGTTTTTCCCATTATTTCTGTTTCCCTTGGGAACAAATCTCTCTTCTGCCTCCTTGCATTTTGTTGCCACATAGTCCATCATTTCTTGTACTGGTTTTCCTGTCAGTTCCCTCTCTCACTGAATGTCTTGAAGGAAGTTCCTCATGCCTGAGAAGTTCCCCCTTTTGTAGTTTGGTTTTTCCCAGCCTATTCATGCTACTCTCTCCACTTGGAGCTCAACTATGTAGTCGAAGCACAGAACCACATGATCACTAGCTCCCAGGGGCCTTTCATACATGATACCCTCGATGTCCGAACTACTCAAGGTGAATACAAGGTCCAGCCTTGCTGGTTCATCTTCTCCTCTCTCTCTGGTAGTGTCTCTAACATGTTGATGCATGAGGTTTTCCAGTACCACATCCATCATCTTGGCTCTCCATGTTTCGGGACCCCCATGGGGCTCCTGGTTTTCCCAGTCAATCTCCTTGTGATTGAAATCACCCATAACTAGTAACTTTGCTCCCCCCATGTGTGCTCTCCTGGCCACCTCGGCTAGTGTGTCGATCATTGCTCTGTTGCTCTCATCGTATTCTTCTCTTGACCTCCTGCAGTTCTGTGGTGGGTTGTACATTACTGCAATTATCACCTTATGTCCCTCAGACTGGATTGTTCCTACTAAGTAGTCCCTTTCGCCCGTGCCATCCATTCCTTCCATTTTCTCAAAACCCCACTGGTTTTTAATGATCAGTGCAACTCCTCCTCCCCCTCTCCTCCCTCTGTCTTTCCTGAGGATTTGATATCCGGATGGAAAGATTGAATCTGTTATTATTCTGGTTAGTTTTGTTTCTGTGAGTGCTATTATGTCTGGAGATGTCTCCTTGATTCTGTCGTGCCACTCCTCATACTTGTTTGTTATTCCATCTGCATTTGTATACCACACCTTCAACTTCTTTTCTAAGACTGTGGTCTGGGAGGTATATTGGTGTTGGGGAAGTGGGAGACCTGGTAAGGAACAATGGGTTGTTGCTGTGGGGGTGAAGTTTGTAATGTAGTGGGTGGGGGCATTCGATGTGGCATGGGTGTTTTGATTTAGAGTGTTTGGTTGCACTGGGGTTGACCTGGTTGGGAGGCTTCTATAGGAAGTTGTGTGTGTGTGTGTGTGTGAGTGTGTGTGTGTGTGTGTGTGTGTGTGTGTGTGTGTGTGTGTGTGTGTGTGTGTGTGTGTGTGTGTGTGTGTGTGTATGTGTGTGTATGTGTGTGTGTGTGTGTGTGTGTGTGTGTGTGTGTGTGTGTGTGTGTGTGTGTATGTGTGTGTGTGTGTGTGTGTGTGTGTGTGGTCACAGGTGCTACACACTAGTGTGTTCAGCACTACAACAAATATATCTGAACATAACATTATAAGCTTTCATCGTCATTTTCCTTATGTACCTGACTTTCCAAAATTGTTGCATATATATTTTTTAAAGTTGGAACACTCTCTCATATCCACATTGGAACACTTATATCCAAGTTCGAACACTCTCTTATATCCACGTTTGAACACTCTCCTATATCCACGTTGGAACACTCTCTTATATCCACGTTCGAACACTCTCTTATATCCACGTTCGAACACTCTCTTATATCCACGTTGGAACACTCTTATATCCACGTTGGAACACTCTCTTATATCCACGTTGGAACACTCTCTTATATCCACGTTGGAACACTCTTATATCCACGTTGGAACACTTATATCCACGTTGTAACACTCTCTTATATCCACGTTGGAACACTCTCTTATATCCACGTTGGAACACTCTCTTATATCCACGTTGGAACACTCTTATATCCACGTTGGAACACTTACATCCACGTTCGAACACTATCTTATATCCACGTTTGAACACTCTCTTATATCCACGTTGGAACACGCTCTTATATCCACGTTGGAACACTCTTATATCCACGTTGGAACACTCTTATATCCACGTTGGAACACTCTCTTATATCCACACTGGAACACTTATATCCACGTTGGAGCACTTATATCCACGTTGGAACACTTATATCCACGTTGGAACACTTATATCCACGTTGGAAGACACTCTTATATCCACGTTGGAAGACACTCTTATATCCACGTTGGAACACTGTCTTATATCCACGTTGGAAGACACTCTTATATCCACGTTGGAACACTGTCTTATATCCACGTTGGAACACTGTCTTATATCCACGTTGGAACACTGTCTTATATCCACGTTGGAACAATGTCTTATATCCACGTTGGAACAATGTCTTATATCCACGTTGGAACACTGTCTTATATCCACGTTGGAACACTGTCTTATATCCACGTTGGAACAATGTCTTATATCCACGTTGGAACACGCTCTTATATCCACGTTGGAACACTCTTATATCCACGTTGGAACACTCTTATATCCACGTTGGAACACTCTCTTATATCCACGTTGGAACACGCTCTTATATCCACGTTGGAACACTCTTATATCCACGTTGGAACACTCTTATATCCATGTTGGAACACTCTCTTATATCCACGTTGGAACACGCTCTTATATCCACGTTGGAACACTCTTATATCCACGTTGGAACACTCTTATATCCACGTTGGAACACTCTCTTATATCCACACTGGAACACTTATATCCACGTTGGAGCACTTATATCCACGTTGGAACACTTATATCCACGTTGGAACACTTATATCCACGTTGGAAGACACTCTTATATCCACGTTGGAAGACACTCTTATATCCACGTTGGAACACTGTCTTATATCCACGTTGGAACACTGTCTTATATCCACGTTGGAACACTGTCTTATATCCACGTTGGAACACTGTCTTATATCCACGTTGGAACACTGTCTTATATCCACGTTGGAACACTGTCTTATATCCACGTTGGAACACTGTCTTATATCCACGTTGGAACAATGTCTTATATCCACGTTGGAACACTGTCTTATATCCACGTTGGAACACTGTCTTATATCCACGTTGGAACACTGTCTTATATCCACGTTGGAACACTGTCTTATATCCACGTTGGAACACTGTCTTATATCCACGTTGGAACACTGTCTTATATCCACGTTGGAACACTCTCTTATATCCACGTTGGAACACTGTCTTATATCCACGTTGGAACACTGTCTTATATCCACGTTGGAACACTGTCTTATATCCACGTTGGAACACTCTCTTATATCCACGTTGGAACACTCTCTTATATCCACGTTGGAATACTGTCTTATATCCACGTTGGAACACTGTCTTATATCCACGTTGGAACACTGTCTTATATCCACGTTGGAACACTGTCTTATATCCACGTTGGAACACTGTCTTATATCCACGTTGGAACACTGTCTTATATCCACGTTGGAACACTTATATCCACGTTGGAGCACTCTCTTATATCCACGTTGGAACACTGTCTTATATCCACGTTGGAACACTGTCTTATATCCACGTTGGAACACTGTCTTATATCCACGTTGGAACACTGTCTTATATCCACGTTGGAACACTTATATCCACGTTGGAACACTTATATCCACGTTGGAACACTGTCTTATATCCACGTTGGAACACTGTCTTATATCCACGTTGGAACACTGTCTTATATCCACGTTGGAACACTCTCTTATATCCACGTTGGAACACTGTCTTATATCCACGTTGGAACACTGTCTTATATCCACGTTGGAACACTGTCTTATATCCACGTTGGAACACTCTCTTATATCCACGTTGGAACACTGTCTTATATCCACGTTGGAACACTGTCTTATATCCACTTTGGAACACTCTCTTATATCCTGTCGTTCATCATTATTAAATGTTTAGACATTTGATAATGGTACAAGACAGGTCAAAACATCGTTTATGCTTTGCTTATTTTGTGAGTTACTTGTGAGTTGCCCTATCCCATGTCCATGGTGTACTTGCCAGGCAGCTCATCCATGATTCTGAAGATGATGCTACACACAGGAGAAACAAGGGTCAATCAAGACCTTACGTGTCAATCAACCCGTGTCCTGAAGCTGCTGTCACAGGCACTCCAGACACAAGACTCACATCTGTTACCTACATATTTTGTGAGAAACTCGCGGTGTTTCAGTCGTGACTGACGGAGCAGTGTTTGATAAATCAGACACTTCTGCAACATTTGTGTATCTTAATTCTGGAAACGTTTAGCCACGCAGTGGCTTCTTCAGTCGAATGCAGAGAAATATGGAAGTTGAGGAGGAGTTTGGGGTAATCAGTCTCTCGGCCTGGAGTCGACGTGTAGTGAGGTAGTCCGTATTTACACTCGCAACCTCGTCCGTGGAGGTTATACTGGGTGGTATTGCAAGAGTTTTGGTCAAGCTGGATGGTGTAGTGCCTAAACCAAACTGCCTTCATTCACTGCCTCGTCTGTGGAAGCTCTACGGAAGGCCTTGGTCATATGACCAAAAGCTCCAGGAAACACTTGTCCTGTTTCCTGACGAATCTTACCTAACCTCACCTACCGAAGGCACTGCGTAAGAATCACGAACGTGGCAGCCATACTGTTTACCTTGACCCAATGGCTGGTACGTTGCTCCCCGGGTCCTAGAACCTGGCCTTGAAGTATCCCCTCTATAGGAATTAGAACCTGAGATTACCTCAGCTACTATTTCCCTTTCACCTTCCCCAGAGCACACGAGTCGTGGTCCAAGACTCATGGTGGTCCAAGACCCATGGTGGTCCCAGACCCATGGTGGAGGGCAGCCATTGCAGGCTAAAGCTGGCTGTGGCCTTCACCCTAACCTGACTTTCACTGTGCAGGTCCTGAGAACATTGTTGAGGAGGAGAGAGAGAGAGAGACAAGGGAGGGATGATGAGTTAGAAGAGAATAAAGAGAAATGATAGTGGAATAATAAACTGGAAGAGGAAAACAAAGGAGAGGTGGAATAATGAGTTGGAAGAGGACGACAAAGGAAAGGGGGATGTAAATAACGTGAGGATGATGATGGGGGGGGAAAGAGAAAGAATAAGTGGACAACAGATGTTTGCTGGAGGAGGAGGGAAAAGAAAGAGTGAGTGGATGAAGAATGGAAGGAGGAAGAGGAGAGAAAAAGAGAAAGAAAAAAAAAATGATTGCCACCTCCTCCCACTTCGCGAGTCTCGCTCAAAACTGGCCCCGAGCTGGGACACGCGGACCAAGAAGGGACACGCTAAGACACAAGAAATGCGAAGAGCACAAAGGACACGTGGAGAACACTATCTACAATCCGCACAGAGTCTAGCGGCCTTACGATACTGATAATAAACCTGTCGGGCTCACCTTACAAGGATTATTATACAACCAAACATCACAGGGAGTTCTCAGCAGTATGAACCATCCCAAATCTCGCAGCGACCCCAAAGTCTCTTACGTAACGACCCTCCCAGAGTTTATTATCTTGCCTGAAGTTACAACATCTCCCAGTCCTGTGACCTCCAACGACAGTGATAAATGATCTGAGAGGAAAAAAAATCCTAATAGTCCTGCCAGTTAATATAATTAAAGTTTCACGCTATTTGAGAGAGTAAAAAAGGAAAACTGAAAAATTGTTGGCAATGGAGAGACAAGAGAACTGAATTCTGTTGTTTTACCAGCATTAAATTATTGAGTTGTGTGTGTTTCTGACACTGGACTATTGAGTTGTGAGTGTTTCTGACACTGGACTATTGAGTTGTGTGTTTCTGACACTGGGCTATTGAGTTGTGTGTGTTTCTGACACTGGACTATTGAGTTGTGTATGTTTCTGACACTGGACTATTGAGTTGTGAGTGTTTCTGACACTGGACTATTGAGTTGTGTGTGTTCCTGACACTGGACTATTGAGTTGTGTGTGTTTCTGACACCGGACTATTGAGTTGTGTGTGTTTCTGACACCGGACTATTGAGTTGTGAGTGTTTCTGACACTGGACTATTGAGTTGTGTGCGTTTCTGACACCGGACTACTGAGTTGTGAGTGTTTCTGACACTGGACTACTGAGTTGTGTGTGTTTCTGACACTGTATTATTAACTTCTCTTGTTCCTGACACCGGACTGATGACCTCTCTTGTTTCTGACACTGTATTGATTTTTGTTTCTGACACTGTATTATTACCTACTCTTGTTTCTGACACTGTATTACTGACTTCTCTTGTTTCTGACACTGTATTATTGACTTCTCTTGTTTCTGACACTGTATTACTGACTTCTCTTGTTTCTGACACTGTATTACTGACTTCTCTTGTTTCTGACACTGTATTACTGACTTCTCTTGTTTCTGACACTGTATTATTGACTTCTCTTGTTTCTGACACTGTATTACTGACTTCTCTTGTTTCTGACACTGTATTACTGACTTCTCTTGTTTCTGACACTGTATTATTGACTTCTCTTGTTTCTGACACTGTATTACTGACTTCTCTTGTTTCTGACACTGCATTACTGACTTTTCTTGTTTCTGACACTGTATTACTGACTTCTCTTGTTTGACACTGTATTACTGACTTCTCTTGTTTCTGACACTTGACTGCATTAAATCACTGTAGATGACCACAGTAAGAGTGAAGAACATTATCTCCCTCACCGGCTATCTGAATAACTTAATGGACTCTCGGCTCACAACCGAATAACCCGGATTCGATCGTGGGGCGGGTGGACACATCGAGCATGTTTCCTTAAGGCTATGCCCCCTTGTTCAGCTAGCAGAAAGCAGGTACCTGGTTGTTAGGCTACGGTGGTCGGAGGTCGCATCCTGGGGGAAGGTGATTACAGAAATATTATGGTAATACCAACAAGATGTGGAAAAAGACATGTACTGTGTCCTGAACCGCACATGTGTGTTTTACCACAAGGTGGTCAGGCAACAGCGGTAGTAATAAGCCACACTGTCTGGTTTCCCTGGGTTATCCTGGTGACTAACCCGACGGGTTAATAACCCAGACGAAGTCTTCTTGACCCTGAGTTTATTAAACCAACACCAGCAAGACAAACACAGTGTTTTTTTTGCTTGTAGGGATGAGAACAAATATTCGAACTGCAAATACAGTGTGTGTGTGTGTGTGTGTGTGTGTGTGTGTGTGTGTGTGTGTGTGTGTGTGTGTGTGTGTAAGTGTGTGTGTAAGTGTGTTTTTCTGTATGTGTGTATCTCTCTTTCTCCGTCTGTCTCCCTCTTTCTTTTTCTCTATCTCCCTCTCTTTATTTCTCTGTCTGTCTCCCTCTCTTTATTTCTGTCTGTCTCCCTCTCTCTATTTCTCTGTCTGTCTTTGTCTCTCTCCGTCTCGGTGACATACACGCACCACTGCACACGTCTGAAAGCTGACACCACAGCAACTAGTAGGTGAAGGAGGGAGGGAGAGAGGGAGAGAGGGAGGGAGGGAAGGAGGGAGCAAGGGAGGCGGAAAGGGGGAGGGAGGTGAGAGTAGACACAAACAAGAGATATGAGAAGGATAACTCAAGAACATATGTTTCCCATCGAGAACAACAAGACGGCACATTTCTTATCACCAAAAATACTACACAGCACCGACAACCTGAATAAGAAACATGCAACACCTGGGTCTCCTTGTTGCCCAGACGTCTCGCCCGTCCCAGCAGACTGTTTCCAGTCCACTTCAGAGCAGATATTTATACTGGAGACAGACACTGGAAGAAACTGAGAGGCAGTCTTTAACAAACTATTTTTATTTCGTTGTGTAGTTTACATATTATGAAGTATTGTTAAACACAAACAAAGTCACCAGCATGTGCATTACGGCACAGTTCAGTTCTTTAACCCTGCCAGAGAGGTGCAGCAGTTGCAGAGAGCGTCACAGGTGGACGAGATCCTTTAGTAGAAGTAACTCATGGTTGTAACCTGAAGATATCCTCCGTGGTAAGGTTTTCAGTGTGTATTGGTAAGCTAACCTGTGTCTTGGTTTCAGACTGGCCAGACCCGTCACCCGTCACCTGCCACCCGCCACCCGTCACCCGTCACCCGCCACCCGGTATACGGCACCCGCCAGTGTTCACCTACTCTCTGTATACACACTTTATAAGAGAGAAAATACGAAATTAAATGAAAGAGAAGAGTCGATTATTGTTTACTTTTGTCTATTGTTCTATTGGCCACTGTGAAAACTCTCATAGTTGACGAAGAAGAAGAAAGAAAATATAGAAGAAAAGTATATACACAAATCAGTACTTGACACGAACAGTACGGTACGTGAGCAAAAGAACAAGTTTGATTCACGTTCATTACAGAAGCGGCTCTACCACACGGACCAGACCAGACACAAATTAACTCTATACGTGGGTCCAGTACACAGACTCTAAATGTATAGAGCAAATCTTCTGTTTAGAGACTATAGTGTTCGCTCTAGACAGAGCTTTATCAAGTCAGTGCTTGTTTGCAAGTGACTTTATTCTCTAGTGATGTCCGTATAACGTCGCTTCCCTCAAGGTAAAAAAAAAAAAAAACAGCGGCAGGAACAGTTTGATGGATCACGCGAGTAGCAACACTGCCTTCACCCACACTGGCAAGAAGCGATTATCTTGAACTATCCTACTGTATGATTTTTACCCAGGCTACGTTTCACCCAGAGGTAAGATAAACCCCCTCCACCCCCGAGTGTGGACACACACGGGGGTGGAGGGATTAAGTTTCTATAAGGGACTTGCATGAGAGGTCACAGGTCAGGGTCAAAACATGTTTCTTATCGTTATCACTACACAGCACTGATAATTCATTTCTCGTGGGTCATTAAGGAATACTCGTTTAAGATGACAATATTTTTACACCGATCAGATTACAGGCTAAGACATGTTATACTGCCTCAGTTTACAGGCTAATACATGTTATACTGCCTCAGTTTACAGGCTAATACATGTTATACTGCCTCAGTGTACAGGCTAATACATGTTATCCTGCCTCAGTTTACTGGAGACTGTGAGGGAAAAGTTCAATAGATAGGAGTAGCGATATAGTAACAATAGTTTCATTGCCGGCTACTTGTTAAGGTAGGGTAAGTCCAGCTCCAGCTATCCCTTCCCCTTTTTCCCCCTCCCCGAAAGTGATAGTTTGCTTGCTGGCTACTTGTTAAGGTAAGGTAAGTCTAGCTCCCACTATCCCTTCCCCTCCTTCCCCCCCCCCCGAAAGGTGACGTGTGGGGCTCCGGTCCACACAGTAATCACTAGACTCACAGCTCCCAGCACTACTGTAAGTACATGCCTGCCTTGTATTCTAGTGGATTTATTGGTTAAAAGCTTCACTTTTGACCAATATTATTATTATAATCAAAAAGAAGCGCTAAGCCACAAGGACTATACAGCTTTTGACCAATAATAAACTTAGTCCTTTCAGTCTTGCTCTAAGTTGACTGTTGTAATAATCACCACGTCTTTTAGGTATTGTACTTATCATGGAGAGTGATTTCTTAAGCAGTGAGTAACCTGTCTATCTTTCCAGCTTGGATGACAGAGAGGGTCACCTGCCAATCAACGAGTAGAATTGAAGGAGACGGACTAACGTTCTGAGATGTCCCAAATTTTGATCCACTTACCTGTTTGTGTATGAAAGTAACAGGATATAACCCCTCATCATTGCAGTGGAGAAAACCTGCTTTCCTGTCATCTGTGAAGAACGAGCCGGTGGGTTGTCATCAACACCTGCGACTCCCCCACCCCCCATCATCAGCAACGGCTACGATTTCAACAACACGCAGTGTCACCAACACCAGACACCCACGTTTTATATACATTTATATTAGCGTTGAATTCAGTTATCATTTATATTTTTCATTTTTCATTTTCTTTAATGTAGGATCAATATTTCATATTTAAGTGTTTTATATTTTATATTTTCTAAATAATAAATTGTTTGTCAGTTTTTGTTTTTTTTCTATTCATTATTTTTCCTGAGGAGGAGCCAGCTTTGGTAATGTTACAGAGCTAAGTAAGCCTTAACAAGTGGCGACCTTGCCTGGATCAACTCTACTGAATCAAGATTCAGCTCCATCTCGAATCTACCATTGGAACTTCAACGCCGCATACCACAGACGGTTACCACCAGCCATGAGTAATCATTCTCTATGGTACGACTACGGTACAGGTATTTAAGAGATTTGGTGTTTGTTATAGTCTCAATTTATTGTAAGTCAAGTCAGGCAGGATATGATATTTAATTCTGCCACCTTTTTGTGTAAGCTTGAAACACTTTGGAGGATTAGACTCTGGGGACCCGAGATTTTCCAATGACAATTTGTTTCATTGAGCTCTTTATTATATCAAGGGAATTGTCGTAGGACACTCTTGATTTGTTGGTGAGAAGATTGGATGGTCAAGTGACCCCATTCTACTTACTGTTTGCTTGGAGCCGGCATAGAACCCTTCGTTTTAATTAATACATATTGTTTAATTGAAGCAGGGATCGAGCCCTCTGGTTTATTTACAGTTTGAGCGGAGCAGGAATTGAACCCTCCATTTTCTTTAATACCCATTTCATTTCCCCTGATAGTTTAAGTTATTCTTGCAAGTATGGAGGAATACCAGTTTTGGATGAACGCTGGAAGTTAGGAATAACAGGGAAAAATTTAGAATCTTTCATTAGTGCTAAAATCCAGGAAAGAATTGAAAAGGAGAGAGAGAATCGAAAGAGAAGAGGAAAAGGTAGGGTAAGTCCAGCTCCCGCTATCCCTTCCCCTTTTTCCCCCTCCCCGAAAGTGATAGTTTGCTTGCTGGCTACTTGTTAAGGTAAGGTAAGTCTAGCTCCCACTATCCCTTCCCCTCCTTCCCCCCCCCGAAAGGTGACGTGTGGGGCTCCGGTCCACACAGTAATCACTAGACTCACAGCTCCCAGCACTACTGTAAGTACATGCCTGCCTTGTATTCTAGTGGATTTATTGGTTAAAAGCTTCACTTTTGACCAATAATAAACTTAGTCCTTTCAGTCTTGCTCTAAGTTGACTGTTGTAATAATCACCACGTCTTTTAGGTATTGTACTTATCATGGAGAGTGATTTCTTAAGCAGTGGGTAACCTGTCTATCTTTCCAGCTTGGGTGACAGAGAGGGTCACCTGCCAATCAACGAGTAGAATTGAAGGAGACGGACTAACGTTCTGAGATGTCCCAAATTTTGATCCACTTACCTGTTTGTGTATGAAAGTAGCAGGATATAACCCCTCATCATTGCAGTGGAGAAAACCTGCTTTCCTGTCATCTGGAAGGATTATTGAAAACTAGAAAATCTGTGAAGAACGAGCCGGTGGGTTGTCATCAACACCTGCGACTCCCCCCACCCTCCATCATCAGCAACGGCTACGATTTCAACAACACGCAGTGTCACCAACACCAGACACCCACGTTTTATATACATTTATATTAGCGTTGAATTCAGTTATCATTTATATTTTTAATTTTTCATTTTCTTTAATGTAGGATCAATATTTCATATTTAAGTGTTTTATATTTTCTAAATAATAAATTGTTTATGTTTGTCAGTTTTTGTTCTTTTTTCTATTCATTAATTTTCCTGAGGAGGAGCCAGCTTTGGTAATACTGTCTGAAGTTGTTACAGAGCTGAGTAAGCCTTCACAGAGACTAAGACATGTTATCCTACCTCAGTTTACTGGAGACTGAGACATGTTATCCTGCCTCAGTTTACTGGAGACAAAGGCACGTTATCCTGCCTCAGTTTACTGGAGACTTAGATGTTATCCTGCCTCAATTTACTGGAGACTCAGAGATGTTATCCTACCTCAGTTTACTGGAGATTGAGACATGTTATCCTGCCTCAGTTTATTGGAGACTAGGACATGTTATCCTGCCTCAGTTTACTGGAGTCTTAGATGTTATCCTGCCTCAATTTACTGGAGACTCAGAGATGTTATCCTGCCTCAGTTTACTGGAGTCTTAGATGTTATCCTGCCTCAGTTTACTGGAGACTCAGAGAAGTTATCCTGCCTCAGTTTACTGGAGACTAAGACACGTTATCCTACCTTAGCTCATCACAAACACTTACAACACCTGAGAATGACGCAGACACATGTTTAATACCAGGTTAACAAGGTCATCTGGTGTAAATAGGCGCCTCTTCGCCCGCCCCAAGATGGTAGCCGGATTCTCCGGTTGTGAGGCAAATACACAACCACTGAGTATCATTTTCAGTACGATGGTTGGAACAATAATAAACAGTACCATGGTTGGAACAATAATAATCACAGTACCATGGTTGGAATAATAATCACAGTACCATGGTTGGAACAATAATAATCACAGTACCATGGTTGGAACAATAATAATCACAGTACCATGGTTGGAACAATAATAAACACTACCATGGTTGGAACAATAATAATCACAGTACCATGGTTGGAACAATAATAATCACAGTACCATGGTTGGAACAATAATAATCACAGTACCATGGTTGGAACAATAATAAACACAGTACCATGGTTGGAACAATAATAAACACAGTACCATGGTTGGAACAATAAACACAGTACCATGGTTGGAACAATAATCACAGTACCATGGTTGGAACAATCACAGTACCATGGAACAATAATCACAGTACCATGGTTGGAACAATAATAATCACAGTACCATGGCTGGAACAATAAACACAGTACCATGGTTGGAACAATAATCACAGTACCATGGTTGGAACAATAATAAACACAGTACCATGGTTGGAAAAATAATAATCACAGTGCCATGGTTGGAACAATAATAAACACAGTACCATGGTTGGAACAAATACAGTACCATGGTTGGAACAATAATAAACACAGTACCATGGTTGGAACAATAATCACAGTACCATGGTTGGAACAATAATAATCACAGTACCATGGTTGGAACAATAATAAACACAGTACCATGGTTGGAACAATAAACACTACCATGGTTGGAACAATAATAAACACTACCATGGTTGGAACAATAATAAACACAGTACCATGGTTTGAACAATAATAAACACAGTACCATGGTTGGAACAATAAATACAGTACCATGGTTGGAACAATAATAAACACTACCATGGTTGGAACAATAATAAACACAGTACCATGGTTGGAACAATAATAAACAGTACCATGGTTGGAACAATAATAAACACAGTACCATGGTTGGAACATTAATAAACACAGTACCATGGTTGGAACAATGATAATCACAGTACCATGGTTGGAACAATAATCACAGTACCATGGTTGAAACAATCACAGTACCATGGTTGGAACAATAATGAACACAGTACCATGGTTGGAACAATAATAAACACAGTACCATGGTTGGAACAATAATCACAGTACCATGATTGGAACAATAATCACAGTACCATGGTTGGAACAATAATCACAGTACCATGGTTGGAACAATAATAAACAGTACCATGGTTGGAACAATAAACACTACCATGGTTGGAACAATAATAAACAATACCATGGTTGGAACAATAATAAACACAGTACCAAGGTTGGAACAATAATAAACACAGTACCATGGTTGGAACAATAATAAACACAGTACCAAGGTTGGAACAATAATAAACACAGTACCATGGTTGGAACAAAAATAAACACAGTACCATGGTTGGAACAATAATAAACACAGTACCATGGTTGGAACAATAATAAACACAGTACCATGGTTGGAACAATAATAATCACAGTACCATGGTTAGAACAATCACAGTACCATGGTTGAAACAATAATAATCACAGTACCATGGTTGGAACAATAATAATCACAGTACCATGGTTAGAACAATCACAGTACCATGGTTGAAACAATAATAATCACAGTACCATGGTTGGAACAATAATAATCACAGTACCATGGTTGGAACAATAATAAACACAGTACCATGGTTGGAACAATAAACACAGTACCATGGTTGGAACAATAATCACAGTACCATGGTTGGAACAATAATAATCACAGTACCATGGTTGGAACAATAATAAACACTACCATGGTTGGAACAATAAACACAGTACCATGGTTGGAACAATAATAAACACAGTACCATGGTTGGAACAATAATAAACACTACCATGGTTGGAACAATAATAAACACAGTACCATGGTTGGAACAATAATAAACACAGTACCATGGTTGGAACAATAAACACAGTACCATGGTTGGAACAATAAACACAGTACCATGGTTGGAACAATAATCACAGTACCATGGTTGAACAATAATAATCACAGTACCATGGTTGAAACAATAATAATCACAGTACCATGGTTGGAACAATAATAAACACAGTACCATGGTTGGAACAATAATCACAGTACCATGGTTAGAACAATAATAAACACAGTACCATGGTTGGAACAATAATAATTACAGTACCATGGTTGGAACAATAATAATCACAGTACCATGGTTGGAACAATAATAATCACAGTACCATGGTTGGAACAATAATAAACACAGTACCATGGTTGGAACAATAATAATCACAGTACCATGGTTGGAACAGTAATAAACACAGTACCATGGTTGGAACAATAATAATCACAGTACCATGGTTGGAACAATAATAATCACAGTACCATGGTTGGAACAATAATAAACACAGTACCATGGTTGGAACAATAATACAGTACCATGGTTGGAACAATAAACACAGTACCATGGTTGGAACAATAATAATCACAGTACCATGGTTGGAACAATAATAATCACAGTACCATGGTTGGAACAATAATAAACACAGTACCATGGTTGGAACAATAATAATCACAGTACCATGGTTGGAACAGTAATAAACACAGTACCATGGTTGGAACAATAATGAACACAGTACCATGGTTGGAACAATAATAATCACAGTACCATGGTTGGAACAATAATAAACACAGTACCATGGTTGGAACAATAATCACAGTACCATGGTTGGAACAATAATAAACACAGTACCATGGTTGGAACAATAATAATCACAAGATCATGACTAACCCACACATTAGAAACTGAAACTAACCAATGTTTCGGTTCTTGGTGACCCATTATCAGGTCACGGAAAGAAATCAGGTCTGTTGGGAGGGAAGGCTGGACACAGCCGAGGTCAGAACAAGTCAGGCGTGTTCTTACGGCTATAACATTTAACAACATACTGAGAAAGGCAGACAACAACAGCAACACAACCCGGAGTGACATTCATGCTAGGAACGTTGTATTCTAGAGTGAAGTGTACTAGACGACGTCTCTGAACGTTAGAAGAACGGAGAGATAGTACCAGCAGCAGTAATAGTAGTCGCAGTAGTAGTAGTAGTAGTAGTAGTAGTAGTAGCAGTAGTCGCAGCAGCAGTAGTAGTAGTAATAGCAGCAGTCGCAGCAGCAGCAGCGGTAATAGTAGTCGCAGCAGTAGCAGTAATAGTTGTAGGAGAAGTAGCAGTAATAGTAGTAGAAGTGGTAGCAGCAGCAGCAGTAATAGTAGTAGTAAAAGTAGTAGCAGCAGCAGAAATAGTAGTAGTAGCAGCAGCAACAGCAGCAGCAGCAGTTGTAGTCGCAGCAGCAGCAGTTGTAGCCGCAGCAGCAGTAGCAATAATACTATTAGTAGCAGCAGCAGCAGCAGTAACAGTAATCGCAACAATAGTCAAAGCAGCAACAGCAGTAGTAGTAGTAGCAGTAGTAACAGTAGCAGTAGTGGCAAATAACAGTATTGGTAGTAGTAGTAGTGGTGATGGTAGCAGTAGTGGCCACAGTACTAGTCACAGTAGTAGTAGTTACAGTAGTAGTGGTAAAAGTAGTAGTAGTGACATTTAGTGAGCAGTTTTGCTACATTAAGTCACTAAGAGTTCTGAGCCATAAAACACATACAACACACACAGTAAAAACAAAGATAAAATGAACAAACAATGAAATCAACGAACATAAACACTCAACACAAATAAAGACTCTCACTCCAAGTTCAATTAGCCAGCATCAGAGAGAGAGAGAGAGAGAGAGAGAGAGAGAGAGAGAGAGAGAGAGAGAGAGAGAGAGAGAGAGAGAGAGAGAGAGAGAGAGAGAGAGAGAGAGAGAAAGAGAGAGAGAGAGAGAGAGAGAGAGAGAGAGAGAGATAGAGATTAATTCCAAGGCATGCAGTACCTCTGGGAGGAACCAAGAAAGATAAACAGTTAAGATGTCTCAACACATCTCACAAGATGGCAGGAGCACTTCGAGGAAAAAAATAAAACCAAAGGAGTAAGGAATTACCCGAGCTTCAACTGGTGACCTTTGGACGCACATCAAGAATAACACCACCTTCTTAGAACTAAGAACCCACATTCTCCACCAAGATCCTCAGAACAAGGAAAAATTAAACACTTTTTACACAGTTCAATTTGTAGTCCAAGACTCTGCGATCTGTTATCCTACCTCAGCTCATCTCAGAGCTGAGCCCAGGATGCCACCCACAACGGTCAGCTAACACCCAGTTACCTATTTACTACTAGATAAACACAAGCAGCACTTGTAAACAAGTCTTGCCCAGCTTATAAACAATAACAATGAAGGCCAATTCAACGCTATCGTACACCCGCTGGAAAAAAAGTATTGTTGTACCTTGTTTACAATCAATGTACCTATCGTACACTGTGAAAAATCGTAGCATCCCACTAGATGTAACTTAAGTGAAAACAGACAGGAAAATAATTGTTAAAAATTAAATACATTTCTAGCGGGAATGTCATTATCTATACGATGCCCTGAGTTATTCTGAAGATTCTCTGGTCTTACATGTAAGAAATCTCGAAAAGTAGATTTATGTATATACATCCAATTAGTGAATTTCAAAGCATTTAATGTATATGTGTCTACAGAACACTGTAAGGTGTACGTGGGATTTGAACTTAAGACAGCTAATTTTCGTCACTGTCACTCTCACTGTACATCCCCACACAACTTTTTTGACACTCACACTTTGTGAAATTCTCATTTTCTGTATCCACAACTTGCGAACCCTTGGTAGCCAGGTGGGACTCCCACACTTTACCCAGAGTTCAAATACTTACACTTGACCTACTTACCAGTCAATGTTTCTCAAATACACTCACCTAAAACAAGTTTTTTTTTTTTTTTTTTTTTTCTTTGAAAAAAAAAATGCGTAATTATAATTTTTTTAATGAACGTAGTATTTCAATGTTTAATTTTACTAAAATTAACTTAATTAAACTTACTTATTTTAAGTCAGCTTAAATTTACATAACAGTGCTTAACACTGAAGAATATTCATTTGGTGATGGTCAGACTAAGTTATTTTAACACTGAATATACACCCTAATTTCTCTGACAAAAACTGCCATTATATAAGGCTAGCAGGTAAGCTCTAGCTTAAAAGCCTGACACATGTAGCCAGCAGGTAGTACATCCTGCTAATAATCAGGAACCGGTGACAAGAAGGTAATCTCGTACATCAGTCATGGTCAGGTCAGGCAGGCAAGAAACCAACTCGATTGTTCCTACTCAATTATTTCTAAATAAATATTTCTTTGGGATGTTCTTAGGCATTAATTATCACAGCATCAATGTGTTCAATAATTATAAGTTAATGAAGCATAATTGATCGACACGTCAACCTTGGATGATTGCGTTCTTTATGTTGTGATTACGACAAGCAGTGTTGTATGAGTCAATGTTTCTCTCTCCTCCTTCAATGTCTTTTTCTCCTTAATAACACAAGTGACAGTTAGGAATGACAACAAAAATTTTATTGCACTTTTGGACGCTGCTGTAGGTCATGTGTCTAGAAGTCCATCTTTCCTAAGTCCTCCAGCTTCGAGTGATGACATTCAGATCTAAAGGTTAAATTAAGGACACTTATTCAAGTGAAGACCTTTACACTAGAAGGATCAAGCGGAGGCTTTTAAAATTAAAGGCACAGTTGAGGATCTTCTCACTGGAAGGTTCAAGAGAAGACCTTCACACCTGAGGGTTCAAGCAAGGACCTTCATACCTTAATTGCTTCAGACAGTGTCGGTGATGTCCATGGGAAGTGAAGTGTTTGAAACAAGCATTTTCCCCTCACACAATTTCTCTGTGTCAACTACGTAAAATACTCAGGTGACACCATCACCACTGGCAGAGTTCGTTCAGATTTGCCGTTCGTTTCTCGGGTCACTCACTATAGCCTTTAGCCTCATGTTTAGTGGTAGACGATAGTTTTCTTCTATAGGTGTCTTAAAAGCAGGATCATTAGCACATGCCTTCAAAAGGATCTGTGGCACAGCTGGCTATCTTCTACCGAGCGTGATAGTCCAGGCAGCCTTCACTGAGGAAATTCCATGTACACCAGAAAGCAAAGAAGATAGAACAGTCCAACTAAAACTTCACACCAAAGAAGATAATGCGTAATTATAAAGAAAATAGTGCGTAATTATAACGAAAATAATGCGTAATTATTGAAGCTACTGAGAGCTGAACATGACCAAAACTAATGATATTAATAACATATCTTCATGAGTACTGAAAGATAAGGCGGAAGCACAACGTGAACATGTAGTAAATATCAGAAATAATTCAGTAGAGACAAGTGGGCTTCCAGGCAGCTGGGAACCAGGAAACAGACACGACACACTGAATTTTCTGAGTAGTACCTCTAACACACAATAATGAAAGTGTTGAAAAAAAAGACACTCAAGAAGAGTTTGAGTAATCACCCATTGAGAAGGACACACATTACTGAAAACAGGAATAGATTTACATATAGAAAATTCAGCCTCATGACCTTGCTGGAGGTTGACAGAATCATGAAGCTCAAGCAGGAAAGCCAAGGGTAGCTGATTACATGTTCTTGGAAAGCAGGAAAATCTCTGACACAGTTCTCCACCAGTGATCCACAAGCTAGAAAAGCAATTGGGAGGGTATATGAATATGCGTTACAGTGAATCAAGGAATATAAAAACATCATAAGACTGATGCAATGAAAAGAAGTATCAAGATGGGCAAAGCTGATGAGCGGGGTCCCTGAAGAATTAATACTAGGATCAAAATTGTCTCTTGTATAAGTGAAAGTCCTGCCAGAAAAGAAGGATTCCAGTGTATTCTTGAAAAACGTCGAGGTAAAAGCATTTTTACGTAAAGAGATAAATCCTTGTGAGTCATTCAGCACAAAGAGCAGCTAAGGCTCGATCCTGCGTCCGCTGATCGAGAGACAAACACTTCTCCTAACTGCACTCGCCGAGCTCATGAATAGAGGAAGACAAATATGGATTAATGGAACACTTCAGGAAATTGCAAATGTAATCAAATCGTCGGTTACCGGAATTCAGCCCAACATTTTCAAGGTGAACTTGATGCAGACACTCAAGCAACAGCTATAAAATTTAAGACAAAGTTTTGATGATTAAGAAACATATGCACCAGTTGGGCAACTTTACTGTTGAAAGTTTCCCCTGCACAGTAACCTTCTTCAGTTAGATACTGAGACAGCAGATGTAGTAGTGAAGTGAAGATGATGTAATCAGTCCATCAACCTTGGAGAAAAGGTAATTGAGGCAGTCAGTCCTTCAGCCTGGAGAAGAGTTCAGTTCCATGGTTTCGTGGAGCTGAACCAGATGTTTCAAACAGATATGACAACAACGTAGAAGATACTAATAGGATTTAGTAAGCCGGATAGAGATAAAACATTTGACAGGTGAGGAACAGAGATAAGAAAAGTAGACAATAAGAACAGATGAATTACGGGGATCTTGGGAAGAACCGAATGCTGGAGCGGTGGAGGCATATTCACAGTTTCAAGAGTAGGTATGGTAAGGACACAATGAAGCCAAGAATCAATGCCGTTGGTACATTTTTAGTCATGAGGCAAGACAAGGAGATGAAACCCAACTCCCGCAAGCACAAAACTGCGATCACAGCTGAGTACAGCTAAGTAAATACATCTCTGTGAGTAGAACTCAGTGAGTACTCCTCGCTCAGTAGAACTCAGTGAGTACTCCTCGCTCAGTAGAACTCAGTGAGTACTCCTCGCTCAGTAGAACTCAGTGAGTACTCCTCGCTCAGTAGAACTCAGTGAGTACTCCTCGCTCAGTAGAACTCAGTGAGTACTCCTCGCTCAGTAGAACTCAGTGAGTACTCCTCGCTCAGTAGAACTCAGTGAGTACTCCTCGCTCAGTAGAACTCAGTGAGTACTCGTCTCTGAGTAGAACTCAGTGAGTACTCCTCGCTGATAGAACTCAGTGAGTACTCCTCGCTGAGTAGAACTCAGTGAGTACTCGCTGAGTAGAACTCAGTGAGTACTCGTCTGAGTAGAACTCAGTGAGTACTCCTCGCTGAGTAGAACTCAGTGAGTACTCGTCTCTGAGTAGAACTCAGTGAGTATTCGTCTCCGAGTAGAACTTAGTGAGTACTCGTCTGAGTAGAACTCAGTGAGTATTCGTCTCTGAGTAGAACTCAGTGAGTACTCTTCGCTGAGTATAACTCAGTGAGTACTCCTCGCTGAGTATAACTCAGTGAGTACTCCTCGCTGAGTATAACTCAGTGAGTACTCGTCTCTGAGTAGAACTCAGTGAGTACTCGTCTCTGAGTAGAACTTAGTGAGTACTCGTCTGAGTAGAACTCAGTGAGTATTCGTCTCTGAGTATAACTCAGTGAGTACTCGTCTGAGTAGAACTTAGTGAGTACTCGTCTCTGAGTATAACTCAGTGAGTACTCGTCTGAGTAGAACTTAGTGAGTACTCGTCTCTGAGTAGAACTCAGTGAGTACAGAGAGGTAAAGACAGTGACACTAGCGTGGCAGCGAGACGGGGTGTGTGAGGGGAGGGCCAAGGTCGCCTCCACGCCAAAACACTCTCAACATGACTGTCCAGAGGAGTCACACTTTTTGGGCGCCTCTATGTATTGTAGCGTGTGATCAACACTTATAATGACACTACATTGTTCCTGTCTCTTAACCTTGCTGGTAAGTGCTACTTGTGTCTTCAAGCTTATGTTTACACACGTCATATAATATATATATATATATATATATATATATATATATATATATATATATATATATATATATATATATATATATATATATATATATATATATATATATATATATATATATATCGTGCTGAATAGGTAAAACTGGTTAATTAACAATAACTCATTTAAAATTAAGTCCTTTCTAAAATTTTCTCTTATACATTTGAAGGCATATTTTTTTTTCATTTATGTTAATATAAAAATTGATAATTTTGTACCAAAAGCATCTTAGGAAACTTATCTAACCTTATTATAACAAGGGTAATTAAATTTAGCCTAATCCAACTTAATATATTTTATGTAAGTTTATAATAATTTAATAATAAACAAACATAGATTATGTATCAAGGTTCCTGCAGACATCTAATATATGTGCTTGGCACTAGAAATAATTAATGCTTGAAGGAAAATACCTGGGATGACACTGTTTTTAATGATGTTTGCGTGATAACCGAAAAGTTGTATATAATTAGGAAAGTGTGTAGTTAAATTAAATATTGGTTACTAAATTATTAAGTCGAGTGAAAAATATTATTGATACACCCAACTCTCGTTCACATGTCTGTAGCAGATCATGTCAGGTTGCTTGACTGAAGTGAGTAGATTGCTCTGGAAATATTCCATTTAATGACTCGTTAAAACAGGATATAGAAGACTAGCCATACTACATCAACCTTTCTGAAGTCTGAGGACTTCTACACTGCACAGACGACTACCTTGCTGGGTGAGACGATTTCACGTTTGTAGGACTGTGGATGAGACTCCTCGTCCCTCCATACGTGCCTTCACCAGCTGGAGGTTCCCTGTTAAGAACTCTCTTTTGCCTGCCCGAGTGCCGTTATCTAGGAACCAGATATTTAGCTCACTAGTCAGTCTACTGGTGACTTACCTATCCGGTATGCAGAAAAAATGATAGAGAATTCCTTGCCGAGTGCACTATGACCAAGTGACTTCGTGGCTTCCAAATATCAGTGATATGTTGCTGCTACATCTAGCTGAAACAAAGGGAGGAGACAGTGAAAATGTACTTAAACAGCTGTCAATACCACGTCTGTTTTTCATCTTTTTCAATAGGGTGAAAGAATATCACGGTACGGGTGGGGGTTAGAACCTATGGCAAGTGAGTCGTAAAACTACAGGCTAGTGTATAAGTCACTGGGTTAGGCTGAAAGCATTTTTAAACTCTATTTTGAATGCCGCCTTGTTTTCAGATAAGTTATTGATGCATGTCCATGCCACGTAGATCTGTTTTGTTTCACTGAAGGAGCCAAAAATTTAGTTTGGTTGAAATATCGTGGCCGCTTTTGTAGGGATGTGTATACGAGGGCAGTTTTGGCAACGAGGCGGCGGAGCCTAGCACCACAATATTTATTTTTCATGGCACACAGGAATGCGTCGACGAAGAATTTCGTTACGACTCAAACTAGCCAGGTAACTGCCGACGAAACTTAAGATTTCAGATAGGAGGGTTTTTGCAGTCTTCTCGAGAACTGTATTCACCAACTCTTCTTTTTTTATAAATCTTTGGGTGTTATTCCAGTGTAACCCCAGGAGAGCCAGACTAGAAGAACTCAGGGAACGGAGAAGACTCGTTGACTGGCAAGGCAATCCTAAAATAGTCATGGAAACGTTCTGATCACCGTGCCATACCAACCTAAGACAATTCAACCAGTAATAATGGTAGAATTAACGACAAAATGTTAGGTAAATGGACACAGATGCAACTAATGTGACATTTTATTGTGGCAACGTTTCGCCCTTCAGAAGCTGTGTCAAGCCGTTGCCACAATAAAATGCCACATTAGTTGCATCTGTGTCCATTGACCTAAAATAACTCAAGCAGCTAGGTACGTATACTGGTAAACACACTTGCTTTGTTAGTATGGCACACCACTGTATCTACACATATACATGTTTAAGGACGAATCTCATACCAACATGGCAGAAACTGGATAGTCTGCATTGGGGCAATGATAATGAAAAGGTTACTACCACTGAGTGTCCTGGAATGGTGTTTTTTTTCTATATATACTTGAGCAATATAAACATTCATGGCTCTATTTTATCGTCGCTGGTAATTATTCTGATCGCTCAAACTGTGCTGACTTTTTAATTTTGCTTTTGTTCACCTGAGCTCTGGAAGATTTCTTCCTCCGAGCGCTCCAAATTTAGTGATGGATATCTTTCAGAAGAACAAGAATACACATTAGAATTCCCAACATACATTACCCTCTCCTGCAAACAGAAAACCTTCCTCATACACAACACACCCACAGGAATTACCAACATCGATAGACGACTGGTCCTTCAAGATGGATTAACCTGCCAACTTTGGAAAATAATCTTTCAATGATCTGATGACGGACAAGGCTAGCAACTTGACGCCTCCTGCAATTACGGCCAAACAGACTCTAGAATAGCAGAGACTTCGTTCACCTTCGTCTAGTCTGAGAGTTCCCGAGCTGCATGAGGTGCAGCTGAGAGTTCCCGAGCTGCATGATGTGCAGCTGAGAGTTCCCGAGCTGCATGAGGTGCAGCTGAGAATTCCCGAGCTGCATGAGGTGCAGCTGAGTGTTCCCGAGCTGCATGAGGTGCAGCTGAGTGTTCCCGAGCTGCATGAGGTGGGGCTCATCCAAGAATATAACTAGTTTCTGTTAGCTGTTGCATTGTCTTTATGGAATCATCCATAACCATCAATACTATGGTCATGTAGCATAGCGATCATACTGCGCTATACATGCCATGTATCATGTAGGTAATAAGGCTCTAGGAAGAATCATCCTTACATGAAAAAAAAAACGGATATTGAAGGCCACAATAACTTGCTCAGAATTGTGAATGGCAGTGACAGTCGGCATTTTTTCCTCAGCGAGACCTTGAGTACTAAGAAATGCCTCTTAAAAGGTGTTTATCTCTAAATCTGCTGGAAGGATTTTGTACCGTTTTTAAGGCCATTAAGAAATATTTCAAGAGTGTTGAAGTTTAAATTATATTTATGTTCATATTAATGACTAGCAAACAACACATTCAACTGAGTGAAGAATTATATTGTGTCTTAAAGGCCATAACAATGGAAAAATAAACACATATGCAGTATAATGTGATCATTTATTGACAACGTTTCGCCCACACAAAGAAACGTAGCCAGTAACGGATCGCATTATACCGCATATGTTTATTTTTCAGTGGTGTGGGTATTTTATACCATTTATCTCCAGAAACATAACTAGCAGCACCGTAGCTCCAACTACTCACAGCTAAAACATAATTCTCAAAGGAAATATTGAACGTCTTGATGATGGTCTAAGAGTGACTGAAACGTTGCTTAAGTTACTCTCCTTGTTAATAATGTTTTCTTTGCACTGCCAGCTTCCCCAGACGCCACACACTGGTACATGTGTTGTGGTGCTCTCCACACCAACTCCCACGCCCACACACCAACTCCCACGCCCACACACCAACTCCCACGCCCACACACCAACACCCAAGCCCGCACACCAACACCCACGCACCAACACCCACGCCCACACACCAACACCCATGCCCACACACCAACACCCACGCCAATACACCAGCACCCACGCCCACACACCAACACCCACGCCCACACACCAACACCCACGCCCACACACTAATAAACATGCACCAGTGTACATTACACAGAGCGTGAAGGGGTGAAGATGGTCCCTAGTGAAGGCCACCAACTCTGCCCACGCTGATCCATATGCATGTGGTGGTTCTTACATACACGTTAGCACTGCCCATCCCCCACTACCACCACCACTACCCTCACCACCACTACCATCACCACCACTATCACCACCATAACCTCTACCACCACCACCATCACCACTACCACCACCACCATCACTACTACCACCACCACCACTACCATCACCACCATCACCACTACCACCACCACTACCCTCACCACCACTACCATCACCACCACTATCACCACCATAACCACTACCACCATCACCACTACCACCATCACTACTACCACCATCACCACTACCATCACCACCATCACCACTACCACCACCACTACCCTCACCACCACTACCATCATCACCACTATCACCACCATAACCTCTACCACCACCACCATCACTACTACCACCACCACCATCACTACTACCACCACCATCACTACTACCACCACCACCACCACCATCACCACTACCACCACCACCATCACCACCACCATCACCACTACCACCATCACCACCATCACTACTACCACCGCCACCATCACCACTACCATCACCACTACCATCACAGCCATCACCATTACCACCATCACCACTACCACCACCATCACCACTACCACTACTACCACCACCACCATCACCACTACCACCACCATCACCACCACCATCACTACCACCATCACCACTACCACCTCGAGATAGTCCTGTACTTGCCATTTAGAAAGCCGTCTAATCCTTGGAAGATTTAAACAAGGAGAGAAGCCATCGCTGTGTTCAACAATGCTCGACTCATCGCTTATATATGTTAAGGCCTCAGAGGCTTGAGTGAGACAATATTTATATTACAACCCAGGCTAGTGCAGTGTTGGGAGAGAGTGAAAGTGAATCACTCTAGACGGCGAGCGTTCACTCTTACACTTATGATCATTTTCACTTCCTCTTGCTAGTGTGTGTATGAAGATGAAGATGAGCCAATCACCTCAGGTGTGTAATATTCATTTGTCATTTCTGCTGAGGCCGAAGATGACACAAAAAAAGAACCACGCTGGTCATGGAGAGCAAATTCACTTTCACTCAAATGATAATCTTCACGGCTTAATGATGTGTGTAATGTCGACCAAAGAAATCGACAGGCGTGTGTGTGTAGCCGAGTGTCTGGAAGATAATAGTTTGCTTTAATCTCTGACTTAAGGTATAAAGTATCCTGACTGTTGGTGAACAAGTGATACGCAGCCTCCACCACCCTCTGTGTAATTCACAGGCTTCAAACCCAATTAACCAAATAACATTACTGAAAATAAGGTTATATACACCGAGGGGTGTAAGTCTCACAGTGTATATATGCTGAGAGTTACCTTTCAACTCTCTGTAAGGAGCTAAGAGTCGTGACTAGCAGTTCACAGTTAACATGCAGCCTTAATGAGTGTACAGGCAACTTCAAACCTTAATGACCCTCGGGTAGTCGTCAAGATTTAAGTTTAATGATCCAACCATGAGAAGTACAAACAAATGATATGGTAAGAGTTAAATTAAGCAAATTAATTAAATTATTGACTGCAAGAGGACATTGAAAGCAAAAAAACCATGAATTGGAGATATTGTCATGAATTTAAGACGCGCTCAGGCAGATATAAAAGTGTGTGTGTGTGTGTGTGTGTGTGTGTGTGAGGGTACAGTATGACTGTCAACATGAGAGGTTCCACGATAGTAGAACCTTGGCCGCGTGAAGATGTTACACACATCACAGCTCCTGCAGGGGGGAAGGATGTCTGACACAGTTCCTGCAGGAGGGAAGGATGTCTGCCACAGTTCCTGCAGGAGAGTGGAGAATGTCTTCCACATTTCCAGCAGGAGAGTGGAAGATATCTGCCACAGCTCCTGCAGGAGAGTTGAGAATGTCTGCCACAGCTCCTGCGGGAGAGTGGAGGATGTCTGCCACAGCTCCTGCAGGAGGTAAGGACGTTGTGCCACAGCTCCTGCAGGAGAGTGGAGGATGTCTGCCACAGCTCCTGCAGGAGTGAATGTTGATACTCTTGTGCTAATGCCATCTCTGTAGCACTCACACCTTGACACACCATCTGTATAGCATTCACACCTTGACACACCATCTGTGTAGCACTCACACCTTGACACACCATCTGTGTAGCACTCACACCTTGACACACCATCCGTGTAGCACTCACACCTTGACACACCATCTGTGTAGCACTCACACCTTGACACACCATCTGTGTAGCACTCACACCTTGACACACCATCCGTGTAGCACTCACACCTTGGCACACCATCTGTGTAGCACTCACACCTTGACACACCATCTGTGTAGCACTCACACCTTGACACACCATCCGTGTAGCACTCACACCTTGGCACACCATCTGTGTAGCACTCACACCTTGACACACCATCCGTGTAGCACTCACACCTTGGCACACCATCCGTGTAGCACTCACACCTTGGCACACCATCTGTGTAGCACTCACACCTTGACACACCATCCGTGTAGCACTCACACCTTGGCACACCATCCGTGTAGCACTCACACCTTGGCACACCATCTGTGTAGCACACACACCTTGTTACAGGATCATATTCAATCTTGAACATAAGCTTGACAGGTGATTTTGGCCACGACCCATCATGGTTGGACCTGTTGTTCCAGCAGAGCCTTCAACGCCTGAAACAGGTGGGTGACCTTACTGTTGTCGTAGTTGGGCCTGTTATTCTAGCAGAGCCTTCAGCCCCTGAGACAGGTGGGTGACCTTACTGTCCTCTTCAAGGCCAGTTTTTTTCAAAATCCCTTCCTCCCTCCAGACCAACTCCATGAAGAACCATAAGTCCACAATCATGTTCTCATATTAGAAGCAGACGCTGAAAAGCCAGTGGAGGCAGAAAGGACGCCAGGAAGTCAGAACAGGAGGGTACACCAACTAGGGATATACCAACAAGTGCTGGATGAGATACACACAACCGAAGAGGATGTGAAGAAGCTGCTAAACGAACTTCATTCCTCAAAGCCGGTGGACTGGACTTCTCTCCGTGGGTCCTTAAAGAAGGAGCAGAGACGCTGTGTGTGCCACTAAAAACAATTTTCAACACATCCATTGCAACTGGGCAAATACCTGAGGTATGGAAGACGGCATATGTAGTCCCCATTTTTAAGAAAGGAGACAGACACGAGGCACTAAACTACAGACCTGTGTCACTGACGTGTATAGTATGCAAAGTCATGGAGAAGATTATCAGGTGGAGAGTGGTGAAGCACCTAGAACGGAATAAGCTCATGAATGATAACCAGCACGGATTCAGGGAAGGAAAATCCTGTGTCACAAACCTACTGGAGTTTTATGACAAGGTAACTGCAGTAAGAAACGAGAGAAGGGTGGGTAGACTGCATTTTCTTGGACTGCAATAAGGCCTTCGACACAGTTCCTCACAAGAGATTAATTAATGCAAAAGCTAAAGGATCAGGCACGCATAACAGGAAGGGCACTGCAACAGATCAGATAATACCTGACAGGGAGGCAACAACGAGTCATGGCACGTGACGAGGTGTCATAGTGGGCGCCTGTGACGAGCGGGGTTCCACAGTGGTCAGTCCTAGGACCAGTGCTATTTTTGGTATATGTGAATGACATGACGGAACAGACTCAGAAGTGTCCCTGTTTGCAGATGACGTGAAGCTAATGAGGAGAATTAGATCGGATGAGGATCAGGAAGGACTACAAAGAGACCCGGACAGGCTGCAAACCTGGTCCAACAGCTGGCTCCTCGTATTTAATTCCGCCAAATGTAAAGTCATAAAGATCAGGGAAGGGCGAAGAAGACCACAGACAGAGTATGGGCTAGATGGCCAAAGACTGCAAACTTCACCCAAGGAAAAGGATCTTGGAGTGAGTATACTACCGAGCACATCTGAGGCGCACATCAACCAGATAACTGCTGCAGCATATGGGCGCCTGGCAAACCTGAGGATAGCGTTCCGATACCTCAGTAAGGAATCGTTCATGTACGTCAGCCCCATACTGGAGTATGCAGCACCAGTTTGGAACCCACACCTGGTCAGACACGTCAAGAAATTAGAGAAAGTGCAAAAGTTTGCAACAAGACTAGTTCCAGAGCTAAGGGAAATGTCCTGCGAAGAAAGTTAAGAGAAATCGGCCTCACAACACTGGAGGACAGGAGGGTCAGGGGAGATATGATAACAACATATAAAATACTGCAAGGAATTGACAAGGTGGACAGAGACAGGATGTTCCAGAGATGGGACACAGAAACAAGGGGTCACAATTGGAAGCTGAAGACTCAGATGAGCCAAAGGGATGTCAGGAAGTATTTCTTTATTAACAGAGTTGTCAGGAAGTGGAATAGTCTGGAAAGCAACGTAGTGGAGGCAGGAACCATACACAGTTTTAAGACGAGGCATGATAAAGCTCATGGAGCCGGGAGAGGACCTAGTTGCACCTAATTGTGCAACCACAATTAGGTGAGTACACACACACACACTACATAGTAGGTACACTTCAGTCTGGGGAGCACAAGGTGGTCATTGCAGTGATGTATAATCCACCACAGAACTGCAGGAGGCCAAGAGAGGAATATGAAGAAAGCAACAGCGCAATGGTGGACACACTTGCTGAGGTGGCAAGAAGAGCTCACTCCAGCAGAGCAAAGTTGCTGGTTATGGGGGATTTCAACCACAGGGAGATTGACTGGGAAAACCTAGAGCCACATGGGGGTCCCGAAACATGGAGAGCCAAGATGTTGGATGTGGTGCTGGAAAACCTCATGCACCAACATGTTAAGGACACTACCAGAGTGAGAGGGGAGGATGAACCATCAAGATTGGACCTTGTGTTCACCCTGGGCAGTTCAGACATTGAGGACATCACATATGAGAGTCCCCTAGGCGCTAGTGACCACGTGGTTCTGTGCTTTGAATACATAGTAGAGTTGCAAGTGGAGAGAGTAACAGGAGTTGAATGGGAAAAGCCTGACTATAAAAGAGGGGACTACATAGGGTTGAGGAACTTCCTGCAAGGGTTCCGTGGGACAGAGAACTGGCAGGAAAGCCAGTAAACGAAATGATGGAATATGTAACAACAAAATGCAAGGAGGCAGTGGAAAGGTTTATTCCCAAGGGCAACAGAAACAATGGGAAGACCAGAACGAACCCCTGGTTTACCCGACGGTGTAAGGAGGCAAAAACAAAGTGCAATAGAGAATGGAAAAAGTACAGAAGGCAGAGAACACATGAAAATAGGGGGATCAGTCGCAGAGCCAGGAACGAGTATGCACAGGTAAGGAGGGAGGCCCAGCGACAGTATGAAAATAACATAGCATCGAAAATCAAGACTGACCCGAAACTGTTGTATAGCCACATCAGGAGGAAGACAACAGTCAAAGACCAGGTGATCAGACTGAGGACAGAAGGTGGAGAACTCACAAGAAATGATCAGAAGGTATGTGAGGAGCTAAACAGGAGATTTAAGGAAGTTTTTACAGTAGAGACAGGAAGGGCTCTGGGAAGACAGCACAGAAGGGAACACCAAGAAGGAATATACCAACAAGTGTTGGATGACATACGAACAACCGAGGAGGAGGTGCAGAAGCTGCTAAGTGACCTTGATACCTCAAAGGCGATGGGACCGGACATCTCCCCATGGGTCCTTAGAGAAGGAGCAGAGATGCTGTGTGTGCCCCTAACCACAATCTTCAACACATCCCTTGAAACTGGGCAACTACCTGAGAAATGGAAGACAGCACATGTAGTCCCCATATTTAAGAAAGGAAACAGAAATGAGGCACTAAACTACAGACCTGTGTCTCTGACATGTATTGTGTGCAAAGTCATGGAGAAGATTATCAGGAGGAGAGTGGTGGAATACCTGGAACGGAACAAGATTATAAATGAAAACCAGCATGGGTTCATGGAAGGCAAATCCTGGGTCACGAACCTTCTGGAGTTTTATGACAAGGTAACAGAAGTAAGACACAAGAGAGAGGGGTGGGTTGATTGCGTTTTCCTAGACTGCAGGAAGGCCTTTGACACAGTTCCGCACAAGAGATTAGTGCAGAAGCTGGAGGATCAGGCGCATATAACAGGGAGGGCACTGCAATGGATCAGGGAATACCTGACAGGGAGGCAACAACGAGTCATGGTACGTGAAGAGGTATCACAGTGGGCGCCTGTGACGAGCGGGGTCCCACAGGGGTCAGTTCTAGGACCAGTGCTATTTTTGA